>NW_021681533.1:0-507 GCF_001412515.2 Diachasma alloeum
GGTAATCCGAGCACTTGCCGTTACCGAAAATTTGACAATTTTCTTTTGTATTTTTCTTCGATTTATAATGGATGAAATTACTCATTTTTTTCACCAGGTGATAGTGAGATAAATTGAATAATCACTCAACAGAATTGGGAAGACATCAGTCCATTTTGAAAGGCAGTTAGTCGTCCTTGAAAACCCCTCTTTTGAGTGAAAATCATACTTTTTAATTCAATAACAAATGGATTGAATAACGCAAAAGAGTGATGGATCGATTCTTCACCTCTTTAGCAACAGGTTCTGCAGAAAAAATGATGAAAATGCAACTCATTTTTCAGTAAAATGGTCAATGTTAAATTTATCACCCTCTCCACGGGAAAAACGACATAAGAATTTCCAAAAACTTATGCAGCCCAGGGAAATGTTTCTAAAAATGAGAGAAAATTCACATAGTCTTTCCATAGAGTCAACCATCGTTTCCATTTCCGGGCGAGGCGAAATTCGGAAATTTACGGTACCTGG
>NW_021681533.1:2790-8514 GCF_001412515.2 Diachasma alloeum
GAAAAAAAAACGTTGTTCCTAGGAATCGATGTGTCTTTTTTGGGCAGCTGCATTTCTGAAATGCAATGAGCAAGCGATGTTAAGTCATTTTGTAAAAAATTTCCAGTGACATGATCCTGTAAATCAAAGGAAAGTCTTGAATTCAGGAATGAAGTCTATAGGTTTCACTAATATTTTCGCGGAAATTCCGGGAACACTTATTGGGAAATTTTATCGCGTTGCCGTAATACGGAAATTTCAAGGAATTTTGTCATTGCAAATTGAAAATTTCTATAAAATTTAGTCCAATTATATATGTACGTCTATGTGAAAATGGCCCATTTTTCGCATGTAATTTTCGAGATATTCACGTTTTTCTCTCCACTTCATTTATCCCAATGTTAAATTGATTTTTTGATCTTCTATACGGACGTTATACGGAGAAAAATAAATCGGTAAAAGTCTTGCGATTGCAAGGAGTTTCCCGAAAATCCCCATTTTTCATGCACGAAGAACAATGAAGCTTTTCGGAATCTTCGGGAAATTCTATCCTATCCTACTCAAGTAGGAGCGGAGGAATGAATTTTCAAAAGCGTGGAGTAACCCCGAACGGCTCTCCGACGTCGAGTGAGCCCGAAGGGGCTCCCCCGATTGGAAAATTCATTCCCCCCCCCCCCCTAATGGAGCCGAAGGAATGAAACCGATGCCGATCGATCGAGAATTAAATTCTCAATAAATGACAGCGATTTCATTCCTTAATCTCAAGTAGGAGCGGAGGAATAAATTTTCGAAAACGCGCAGAAACCGAGAACGGCTCTCCGGCGTCGAGTGAGTCCGGAGGGGCTCCCCTGATTGGAAGATTCATTTCTCCCTCCTCCCCCCTAATTGCGAAGAGGGAATGAAAGCAACATCTATCGATCGAGAATAATATTCTCAATAAATGACAGTGGTTTCATTGCTTAATCTGTAGTCGCAGAGGAGGAATGAATTTTCAAAGCGCGCAGTAACTCCAAACAAGTTCTTCTCATTCAAAAATTAATTTCCCCCCCCCCCCTAATTGAGATGAAGGAATGAAATTAAAGCCTACCGATCGAGAATTGTATGTTTAATAAATGACAGGGGTTTCATTCCCTAATCTCTATTAGGAGAGGAGGAATGAATTTTTAAAGCGCGCAGTAACTCCGGACAAATTCTTCTTATTCAAAAATTAATTTCTCCCCTCCCTAATTGAGACGAAGGAATGAAACCAAAACCTACCGATCGAGAAGTGTATTTTTAATAAATGACATCGGTTTCATTTCTTAATATCAGTTAGGAGCGGAGGAATGAATTTGCAAAACGCGGAGAAACCCCGAACGGCTCTCCAACGTCGAGTGAGCCCGGAAGGGCTCCCCCGATTGGAAAGTTCATTTCTCCTCCCCTATTTGAGATAAAGGAATGAAACCGATGCCGATCGATCGATAATTATATTTTCAATAAATGCCAGTGGTATCATCCCTTAATCTCAAGTAGGGGCGGAGGAATGAATTTTCAAAAGCACGGAGTAACCCCGAACGGCTCTCCGGAGAGGCTCCCCCGATTGGAAAATTAATTTCTTCCCCCCTAATTGCGATGAAGGCATGAAAGTAATATCGATCAATGGAGAATTATATTCTCAATAAATGACAGCGGTTTCATTCCTTAATCTCTATGTTACATAGTAACACCTGCGAAGGTCTGATCCCGCGTTCACATGCTGGCGAGGGTTGAGGTCACGGCTCCCAAAAGACAAGCGTCAGAGTACTACAAACTTACGAATAAAAAACTTCCTATCACCTAGATTTCTTCTTTTCAAATTTAACAATGGAATTAAAATGTAATTTTACTTTCGGTCGACACTTCTGATCAGGCGATATAAAATTTTCGTACAATTTTTTACAGCAGAATTTCTTCAACAAACATTAGCAATATGTCGAAAAATAATCGATATAATTATAATTGTGCGATTTATGTCTACTTTCTTTTTATAACTACGCCGATGTAGCCACATCAATTACTAATACGGCATATTTAGGAATTGTGATAATAAAACAAAGAACTATTATATTGATTCTTGATGAAAAGACGTTGAAGGCTATCATACCCTAGGTGGTATGATAGCTGTATTAAAAAATCAGAAAAATAAATGATAAAAAATAACTGACACAAAAACACAATTCTTGGGAAAAAGCCGAAGCATAAAAAACCCAGATATATTTACTTTGATACAAGATTTAAACGATTAACTGCGAATGACGTTATTCACACACACACATGCATCCACACACCAATGTTTGTCTAGGAACGCATAGGCGAACTGTCGACTGAATATGTAGACACACACGCGCACTGATAAATAACGATAGGATAAATCCCACACTAAATGTTTAGATGGAATAATTCATGATTGCGCAATTTGCTAATCACGACTTCGATATCGTGGCTTCGGTGCCACGTGTGACACGAAATCGTTGGATTTCGTGTCTTAGATTAAGAATTCTTGTTGATATTTTTTAGGTTGTTTCGTCACTACAGTTTGTGAACGAAAACGATTTATTGATCGATGGTTCCTTTCGGATAATTATTTTGTCGATTATGACAACGATAGTCAGGATGACTTGTCAAAATGATTAAATTGCAGTGCCAACGATTCACAGACTAGTAGCGTCGGTTAGACTCTGACACACCATCGTACGTCCGTGCACGCTCAGACCCGCCAGACCGGCGCTCGGTGGCGCCGCCACCCATTGTCGCCAACACACCAAGCGCGGCCACATTCAAATACATGTTACGATATGTTACATCGTAACTCGTTCAAATCTACGCGCGCGCTGAATGCTAGTTTTTATCTAGTTCGCCACGCCACCGCTGAGAATTTTCCCCCTCTCGACTCGCTATTTTCTCGCGGGGAAGCGCCCAACCGACGCTAACCCAACCTAGTCTATTACACCACGTGTAACGGTCAAAACCGACGCTATTCGAGCACTTAAGTTTGTCAATCGATCTTTCGTATGAAATCAGTGTTATTATTAATTCAAAGTGTCAATCTAACATCCAAAACAGTTACTTCGCAAAATCTGTAAAAATCAATTCAGATTAACGGTGTAGTGAACGGCAACGGCAATCGTATTGGAAGTGGTGCAACGTGCCGCTTCCTCTACACCTTTTTTGAAGTGGCGAACGGCCACTTCATCTAAAAACGTATCGGAGGTGGTGCAACGGCCACCTCATATCTTCGTAATTTAATTACGAATATCGCCTCGGAATCACTCGGAATCACACAATAGGTGTGATTCCATAACCTATCTTTCGCATTATCGACACGCGTGTGTGTGTGTACATGGCCATAGCTGCGTCCGACAGTTCACATCGTAGTGTTCTTAGGACAGACATTGCAGTGTGGTAGCGTGTGTGTATGTGTATGTAAAACAAGTGTCATTCACAGTTGTAATCGATCCATTATATCCTAATCAATAAATCTGGGGTTTTTATGCCGTAACGGCTTTTTCCCATCCAATTCTGTGTTCGAATTATTTAATCCCTTTTTTTTGTGTGTTTGTTTTTTATCAATTATTCGTGATTTTTAATTCGACTATCATACCACCTAGGGTATGATAGCCTGTACGTCATTTCATGGTGCCTCCTGTGAGGTTTGAATTTTAACCTCTAATAAAAACTGCGAGTGACGCGTGTGAAAGAGTGTTCAAAGTGAACAAAAACGTTACTAAAAACAGTTTAAAAAATTAAAAACTATCCAAAACTTCGTCGACGAGTCTTCAAGTCCGACGTCTTATCGTTTCATCGTCATCGTCACTCCCGTTCCAGGAACCTTCACCGCTCAGCTGGTTCAACATCGTGAGATGTGCAAAGATAAGTTCATACATTTATCTATATCTATTTCTTTGCACATTTAATTAACTTCATTCAATTATTTTTGGATCTTCATCTTCTTGAATTTTCTTTTTCTTTTCTTCGTTTTCTTTTTTTTTGAGTTGTTACATTGAATCCAGTTATTTGACTATTCTTATATAGTCATTATTTTTTGTTTTCTCTCTCGTTTGATTTGCATTATAGTTAATCATCGGTTGTTTAACCAATTTGATAGATCGTTTCCCTTTTCTCGTTTACGGCCCTAGTTTACGAGATTTTTGCGGATTTATCGAAGTTTATCTAAATCCAACGTAATCTACGTGGATTTAATCGGTTCTTTCATTTGATCGGCAAACTAGTTCATCGAGCCGTTACCCCATCGTATCGTAATTTGTCGATATCTTCTGAGTCTCATTTTTTCCATAAAAATGAAGACTCTTCAGAGGAGAAAAGACGCGTCGCGTACCTCGAACAGAAATTAAATTTCTTCGATCTCCAGTTGGGGAGGCTGGAGCAATACCTCAAGAGTACACATGTCGATCCCGCCAATGCAAAGATACGTGCCGAGAAAATGTCGACATTGTTCCATACTTCAATGAAGTACTATGAGGAATTAAACTCACTTCAAAGCAGCAATCGCCTGGCAGGGAGTTTTCTAGTGACCGAATCTAGATACTACCAGGCAGCCAGCGCCATTTCCAAACTCCAACAAAGGGATTCGGTATTCAACTCGACCTTGAATCCGAATAACATCACTCTCATGGAGCGGCAAGAACTGCCAAAGCTCCCTAAAATAAAGATCCCCGTGTTCGACGGAAAACAAGAAAATTGGGCGATGTACAAAAATAAGTTCATCGCTCTCGTTCATTCCCGGACCGACATTTCTGACGCAGTGAAATGCAGTCAACTTTTTGACTCTCTCACTGGGCCAGCTTTGGCTAAAATCAGCCAATATGATCCCAGTACCCAAGATTGTACGAAAGCTTGGAAATCTCTCCTGGAATTCTACGACTACAAGCGTATTGTGGCCGTAGAACACTTGAATGCTCTAATCGACCTCCCTCAGCTCACCCAGGTATCAGCTGATGACCTATCCTCACTTCTGGATAAAGCTCGTCAGCACCTTCACATCCTGGAGGGAATCGGTGCTCCACCTGGGGAAAACTTACTCGTTCGCATCATCGAACGTTGTCTTCCCCAGACACTGAGAAGTCGATAGCAAGACAAGCTTAACATGGATGAATTGCCAACGTTAGACGATCTGTTCAAATTCATCCAGACTGCTATCTTCAAGCAACAAGCTCTCGACTCCGCATCGATGTCCAATCGCAACCCCAACCCAAAGAAAAGGGCAGGAGAAAGTCTCTCTCAATCGGCCAACAAATTCTCAAGGAAGACTCCCCAGACGGTCGTCACGNCGATGTCCAATCGCAACCCCAACCCAAAGAAAAGGCCAGGAGAAAGTCTCCCTCAATCGGCCAACAAATTCTCAAGGAAGACTCCCTAGACGTTCGTCACGTCTTCCAAATCGGATTCATCCTCTTATAAATCCCCGTCGATGAGCTGCCCCAAATGCAGTAAAGCTCATCGATTGTACATGTGCCCAACCTTCAACGATCTCAGTGTCCAGGATCGTTGGAAGTTTATTAAAAGCATCAAAGCATGCAAAAATTGTCTGTGGGCTCATCCATACCCTTGCAGGAGCGGTCAGGTCTGCAAAAGGTGCAAAGGCGAACACCACACACTCGTGCATGAGGAGAAGGATGCCATAGCATCTGCCAGCAATCAGCAATGACTAGATCATCAGACATACACATCCGTCGCCTTCCCCTCGGATTCACAGTTGATGACAACGGC
>NW_021681533.1:13064-15173 GCF_001412515.2 Diachasma alloeum
GAGCGTCCTCGCTCGGTAAGTGATTTAGTAGAATGTAATATTATCGACTCTCGGTCTTCCGATTTTTCTATTATCGACTAAAATAAGTCTTATGTGGTAGAATACAAAATTTGGTTTGGTTATTTGCGAAGAAAACTTATTTCTAGAAATTTCTTATGATTAACATTATTTGAGCATACATTGTTGCTTAAAATTATCATTACGAACTATATTTTAATTGCGTTTTCATTATTTTTCTGGCTTAGATTGCTATATTCGGACATTTATCGGGTAACTTATTTTAGTTTTTGAATGATTCTTAGTAATTTAGTAGAATGTTCGTGTATAAAACGGTATAAATTTGAAAAATGGNTTTGCGAAGAAAACTTATTTCTAGAAATTTCTTATGATTAACATTATTTGAGCATACATTGTTGCTTAAAATTATCATTACGAACTATATTTTAATTGCGTTTTCATTGTTTTTCTGGCTTAGATTGCTATATTCGGACATTTATCGGGTAACTTATTTTAGTTTTCGAATGATTCTTAGTAATTTAGTAGAATGTTCGTGTATAAAACGTTATAAATTTGAAAAATGGATAACTCTATCGCTATCGTAGCGGCTAAGATTACATAATTATGCTTAATATTCGTCTATCGAGGTTTATTGATTATTTCACAATGATTAAAGTTAATTACTTTTCTATCGATTATGGGTTCAAATGGGTCGGTTAATTATTATCGTAATGATCTAAGATTCGCTATTCATGCTAGTTAAAGTTAGAATAATCACGTCGTATGAGCTTGTAATATGATTTAGTAGAATTTTTGCGACGGATTTAGGGGAAAGAAAATCTATATTTTTGTCTAGCGTAAACTATAGCGAAGGTAAGTTTTAATTTAATTTTCAATTTATTTTTATTATTATATTTTTTGNGGTAGATTTTTAAATTGTGTTGAGATTTTTTGAATTTTGATATTTCCGTTATTTAGATTCATTATCGGTTGGGGTGGGAGTTTTAGCTATGCACGATTTTTGGGGGGTTGTTGATTTTGTATTTATATGTTTTAACTAATTTATTGATTGTTTGTTTGTTTAGATGATGAGCCTCAATGATTGGCGTGAGAAATTGCGGAGTTTGGCGGATACATGTCTCCGCTTTGTAACCGAATCGCGTAATGGGATAGATTGGTTGGAGTTCCCTCTGAGCGCTGCTCATGTCCGACGGGGAGTCACGATTTTAAACGGTGCTGTCCAGAAAATGTGCATTGTCGTCTCTGGGTAGTTTCATTTTGGGGAATTGGTGAGTTTTTGTATTCGTCAATCAATTGTGNGCTGCTCATGTCCGACGGGGAGTCACAATTTTAAACGGTGCTGTCCAGAAAATGTGCATTGTCGTCTCTGGGCAGTTTCATTTTGGGGAATTGGTGAGTTTTTGTATTCATCAATCAATTGTATAGTCATTTTTAAAGGGAATTTTATTTATTTATCGTTCGGGGTAGTGTAATTTTTAGCAAATTTTGTACTTGAGGTATTTTGTAAAATTTTATTTTAGCGGGGTAGAGAATAGTTAAATTGAGGAGTTTCAGATCCTGTTTTTGGATCCATTTTTTTATTTTTTTATTTTTTTATTTCGTTTTAGTCAGAGATTTTATTTATTTATTCGTTTATTCGATCGGGGTGGTGCAATTTTTGTTGTTTATTCAAATTTTTATGGGGTGGGATTTTGTTTTCAACTAGTATTTATTTATTAATTGTTTTTGTTTCGATTTGTTCATAGGATTCACCTCACTTGCGGCTCAGGGGATTTATAAATATCGAGGAGAAAAATGAGGTTCGCAGGATTCGGAAGAGGACTGTGGATGCTAATAGCAATCTACAGGATGACCTCCTGTCGATGGAAGGTGGATTGTTTGAGGATTTCCTGGGCCTGGAGATGCTTTTCGAGGGGCGATGGGGAGAGAACAACCCCATTGTCGAGTGGGACGTCGAGATGGAAGTGGAGTGAAAGACGATAAAAATGAAATGATAATAATAATTAAATGAAATTAATCAATTGTATCTGTGCCTTTTGTAAAAGAAAACATAAAAAATGTGAAATTATACTTTTTTATTTTAAAATTAAT
>NW_021681533.1:15481-16092 GCF_001412515.2 Diachasma alloeum
AGTCAGAGATTTTATTTATTTATTCGTTTATTTGATCGGGGTGGTGCAATTTTTGTTGTTTATTCAAATTTTTATGGGGTGGGATTTTGTTTTCAACTAGTATTTATTTATTAATTGTTTTTGTTTCGATTTGTTCATAGGATTCACCTCACTTGCGGCTCAGGGGATTTATAAATATCGAGGAGAAAAATGAGGTTCGCAGGATTCGGAAGAGGACTGTGGATGCTAATAGCAATCTACAGGATGACCTCCTGTCGATGGAAGGTGGATTGTTTGAGGATTTCCTGGGCCTGGAGATGCTTTTCGAGGGGCGATGGGGAGAGAACAACCCCATTGTCGAGTGGGACGTCGAGATGGAAGTGGAGTGAAAGACGATAAAAATGAAATGATAATAATAATTAAATGAAATTAATCAATTGTATCTGTGCCTTTTGTAAAAGAAAACATAAAAAATGTGAAATTATACTTTTTTATTTTAAAATTAATTTGCTGTTTTGTTTTGATTTATTTATTTAGGGGAGATTTCGTAAAAAAATTTTAGTTGTTCGTTGGATTTTTATTATTGTCATCATGGAATTTCCTTTAATTTTATTCTTTGGAAAACCAATTTA
>NW_021681534.1:0-3393 GCF_001412515.2 Diachasma alloeum
TCTTTGTGCGACATTCGCACAGGCACAAGCCTCTCATCATACCCCCCTCTTAACCCGCCATAAGAACTTTGAAATTCAAAATTTACCAGAAAATACAAAACAACATAAATAAATAAAATGAGTATAATAAAATATAATAAAATAAAAATAGCAAAAAAAAAAACCCCGAATGTTTGCATACAAATGCAGCGAAATCAAGACAATAAACCACTGCATATGTGTCAAAAACAACATAGAAAATAGACAGGAAAATATCCCAAACACTTACCGTAACGAATAAAATCCCTGGCACACAAACAAAATTAAACCGAAACACTTCACAAGTCACCGAGTGAGCGAAGAAAACTGACAGGTGAATCGGAAATACAATGTAATCCGAACTCCCAAGAATGTCATCGTCAGCACCCAGCCGCTCACGGCCACCGCTCGGTGCACGATTACAAAGACAAAATAACTCTACCCATACTACACATAAAATTTAAAACTTCAACTCCTCAAAATTGCTTCCAAAATGCAATCGGAAACAATTATGAGCGAAGGCTGTAATGTCCAAAAATTTTATACTAGAAATTTAAGACTAGAATAAATTTTATATAGGATCATAACATAAGTTACATCATAACTTCATGTAATTGAGAACCAAACCCACAATTGTAAGCTAAATTGAGTATATTTCATCACTTGAACTCAATTAAAAATTCCAAAGGCACTGGAATCGAGTTCAAAAGTGATGAAATGACACACTCAGCATGCCCCAATTACCCAATACTAAGATTCGTACGCGAAGGAACGATTGCAAACCGATTAATTAAGACCCAAAAAACTGAATGAACTACTTCCCCATGAAAATCAAAAGAGTGGGAAAAGTCATACGACATTTTCCACCAATTAAAAATGGACTCGTTGGAGCCCATGTGACAAGTGACCCCAAAATTCATATAAAAATGTCAGAAAAATCAAAATTAAACAGTCTTGAAGCAGCGACGGAGCAGTAACAATTCTGGTGGAAATAGTTCATTTAATCGATCCGGTTTTTTAATCCTTCCTTCGATTACGCGGGATAGTACTGAATTAATAGTAAGTTATGAACAATTGAAATTATCCGGGAATAAAATTTCTTTAACCGAGAGTGGTGACTTTTCTTGCAAATAAGGAATTCGTTTATTGTAACGCGTTGTGGACAGTCTCAACCAAACTCTTAAAAATCTTCAACTTCAACTGCCAAAAATTCATTAAAATATCAACGAGTAGAAGAAAGTGTTTCCGTGAAAGTATCCATAATAGCCTTTAGCGCGACTAATTGCTGGTGAGGAAATTACGGATTTACCCAAGGATCTACAAGTACATCGAATAATTTATAAATAACAGACCGAATTGTGAGTACCAAAATTTGTAAACTCAAATTTGAATCCTTCAGATAATTCCAGGGATAGGAATTTTAGCTACCTAGATTTCTGTAAAATCACGCTCATGTTTTTGTAAACCAAGCAGTTATACAAAATATATTTAAATTCAAATTTGATTCTCATTACAACTCCAAATGTCTTGATTAGAAATTTGTCTCAACTCAAGCCCTATCCCTAAATCAAGCCCTTTTTCCCTTATATTTTAAAAAAAGGTAAGAGTATAAAACTTTGCGTCGTCCAATAATTATAAAATTCAATAATTTTAGCTTTGATTTTAATGTGACAATTAAAACATGTCCATTCGACGCTAAAATCCTTCTCTGGACATAACAGCTAAAATTTCATGGCGCAGTCGGTAGGACACGCCTAAGTTTCCAATACTCTTATCTTTTTAATATTCTGAAATTTTTGAAACCCATTCTAGTCAATTTAATTCAATTCAATTCTAATCTATTAAAATTTTAGCTTTGGGAAATCCTTCGTAAATTTCAAATATTAGACTTTTCTTTGCAAAATTCAAATTCTCTTTGAAATAATTATAAGAGAAATTTTGTTTTCTTTTCCCAATTTATTGGAAAAATCACATAGAATCTTAATCCAAACTAACTTAATCCCAAAATTTAAAATTATTCAAATTATCAACTAATTAAATTATCTTCATAAAATGGCGAATCCGTCCTTCGTTAATATCAGTTACTCCGGAGACTCGGGTGACGCTGATCAAACCGTGTCCAGTTACGAAGAATATGTCAAAGCCCGAGACATTGCAAACAGCATTCCCATATTCTCCGGTACAAATGAGCACTGCTCTCTGGACGAATTTGAGTATGCGTTGAGATCAAATCTTGCCTCCATTCCTAAAGCAGACGGAAAGAAAGAAGAATATATTAGACAAATACTCAAACGCCTTTTACCCCCAGCAAAATTCGTAGTGGCGAACAAACCCCTCTTTTCTGTAGAAACTATTCTTACTCACCTAATCAAGAGATTTAGAGGTCAATACGACTTAACGTATTATGTGAATAGAATACGCGGGCTGTTGAAAATTAAAAATGAACCCCTGGAATCGTTCTTGGAGCGATTGGCAGCACTGGTCCAGTTCGGTCTGGGTACGATTTCTGGGGAAAATGAAGCTGAAAAACAAGTCCTCGAAAAACATCTCCAGACAGAGGCCATTAAACGGTTTAAAGAATACGCCCCTGCAAGCGTGAAGGAAAGTATTAGGCGCAACAACCTAAGTAAAATCGCAGAGATCCTTACACAACTAGAAACAGACGAATTCCGGGATACAGTCAAAGTACCAGCGTTGGAGATTGCTGATAACGGGCACTACAGGTACATCACGGAGTACCCCTCGATTCCAATCCATTCAGGGAGCTCTCTACCGCCTGAACTGTACGGGGAACAAATGCCACCTCAGCCGAGATACCAATACCAACAAAATCGGTCGTACAGTCAGTCATATAATCAGTCAAATACCCCGACACCATCGTCAAGCTACGGTCACCGAAACTATTCCGGACAGAGGAGAAATCAGGACCCTTCACGAGATTTAGTCACCGCTCTCCTCAATGAATATCTGCCATCCAACCGGAACAGGCAAGGCGACGGGTACAGACAGACGCCACCTCGACCACCGGGCCCACCTCCATGTATACCAGGACACACAGCTCATCCTGGTGACCCCCCTTCGCGCAGCTTTAAGCCCGTCATCGCCTACGGTCAAACTCCGAACGACGAGGATGAATCTGACTATGAGGAACCAGCGGGAACTGCAGAAAACCCTACCACGGATCAGATTCTAGCGCTCGCTAACATCTTGGCAGCCAACCAACGTCCTCATGCAGCCCCATTCAAACCTAAACAGAACTTTTCCGATATGGACGAGATCACAAGTATGCTGCAGCAGACCACAGCCTCACTCCAACAGCTTGCGATGAGTTTGAATAACCTGCAGACTCAGAATCGTCCATCGTCAGACTCCAGA
>NW_021681534.1:3463-65735 GCF_001412515.2 Diachasma alloeum
AGATTTTAAACGAGATTGTTGCTGGCCAATTGAGTGCGATGACGAGCGGCTAAAACCAGCACTCACTCCACACGATGTCGAGCATGCATCCCAGACAGTAAAACCCATACTGTGTAGAGTTACCGGGGGTCCTCAGATCATCTTTCGAGGACCAAATGTCATCTCCCCAGGTGTGAATGCATTAATCGATACCGGAGCTTCCATAAACCTAATATCGTTCCAGTCATTGGTAGAAAACGCCCTCATCGATACCACAGAAACAATCGGAATCGTTGGACTGTCCAATCACGTCTTGAACTCCCTCGGAGTAGTTCGCCTCGCAGTGCATCCTGAAGTTCAAATAAAATTCCACGTGATTCCTCACCAGCCAGGCGGATATGGAGCCATCATCGGGGATGAAATGTTGAATGAGTTGAAAGCCCACATCTCCTTCAACACAAACAACATTAGCTTCAACATCGCCCCATTGAAACCTATACATTTCTGCCTCCCCAATTGTCCAACGAGAGGAAAACCTTGCCGAATTGCACTCAGCGGGGGCGGCCCAAGGATAAACCTGAAGGTGAAAAACCTTATCGGAAATCGACATCGATTTCTCATCGATACCGGAGCCGACATCAACCTTATGGAGAGGAGAGTCATCAAACCCGACGTAAGAATCGAACCTCCTAAGATACCTTATCTACTTGGAGTAATGGAGAATGCATTGCCAACATGCGGTTTAGTTCACCTAAAAATCTTTGGCTCTCTCGTACCATTCCACATCGTAGATCATAAACTACCTGTCGAAGGAAGCGGATTACTTGGGTTAGAATTTTTAATTCAAGAAAAGGTGGACATACGGTATCAGCAAAGGAATATTACCACTCTCAAGAGGCCTAACCTGCCGGTAAATTGGTATAACTACGAGAAATTCCATGAGTCAACCGTCATCCCTCCAAGAGCAAGAATGGCCATCCAAATCCCCATCCAGAATACCGAATTATCGATCCGGTATCTACCACAGATCTCCACAAAATCAGGCGTCTATCTAGGCGAGAGTGTGGTCAGCATTAGGGAGGGGAAATCCTGTCTCTTCGCCATCAACACCACCGAAGAACCGGCGCACCTCCATATACCACCCCAAAAGGTAGAGGGAATCGATGAACTCCTAGAAAGAACCGAAATATTAGGAAAACATCAAGAAACCTTCGCCTGGTACAATATAGGAATTGCCCCAGAGGAAAATATAGGTCTGTCACCTCGCATATCCCACGTAATAGAGGCCCTACCCGATCAGGAGCTTAAACCCTTCGAACGCAAAGAGGTAATTGAACTAGTAAAAGAGTTCAATGACATATTCCACCTTCCAGGAGACAAGCTTGGCAAAGCTAAGAATTTCCAGTGCAAGATCAGAACCATCGATGATAAACCTGTCCATAAGCGGCAATACAAGTACCCTCCTCAACATCAGGAAGAGATAAATCGACAAATAGACAACCTGCTGGAACAAGAAATCATCAGGCACTCAGAATCACCATACAACTCACCCCTCTGGATTGTACCAAAGAAAGCCGACTCCAAGGGAAAGAAGCGATGGAGAATGGTGGTCGATTTCCGACATCTGAGTCAGAACACGATCGGAGATTCCTACCCGTTACCCAACATATCGGAAATTCTCTCACAACTAGGCGGAGCTAAGTACTTCAGTGTGTTCGACCTAGCCAGTGGATTCCACCAAATCGCGATGGATGAAATGGACGCTGAAAAAACTGCCTTTACCGGTCCCAGCGGACACTACGAGTACATGAGGATGCCTTTTGGATTGCAAAATTCACCCCCAATCTTCCAGCGGATGATGGATCAGACCCTAACTGGCCTAAAAGGGACAGAACTCTTTGTCTACCTAGATGATGTAGTTGTTTACTCCAGAACACTGGGTGAACACGTCACCCGTCTCAGGAAATTCTTCAACTGCCTGCGGAAAAACGGACTTACTCTCCAGCCTGATATATGCAAATTTTTTATGAAGGAGGTAAACTATCTGGGACACATAATCGATGACCAAGGTATTCATCCGGATCCAGCGAAGATAAAGGCATTAACAGAGATGCCCCTTCCCACAAGCCAACAGGGAATAAGGAGATTCTTAGGCTTCAGTAACTATTATCGACGATTTGTGAAGGACTACGCAGAAATTGCACAGCCTCTAAATGATCTCCTCAAGAAAAATGTAAGATTTAAATGGAGCAAAGAACAAGAACAATCATTCAAAGCCCTCAAAGAAGCCATCACCGAGGACTCTCTACTGTTTCATCCTGACATGAACGAACCATTTATCGTTCATGTTTCCAGTACTCAAAAGGGCATTGGAGCCATCCTCAGCCAAGAAGATGATTAAGGAGATGAACACCCGATCCTGTACGCATCGAGAGCACTTCGAGATGCTGAAACAAGATATACTTCAGTTGAATTGGACTGCCTAGCAGCTGTCTACGCCTTAAACCAGTTCAAACCCTACATCTATGGAGTACCTTTCACCATTATTACCAACATCCCAGCCCTGAACTGGCTCAGAGATTCCAGCAACCCTACTATGAGGCAAGTTAAGTGGAAAACCTACTTGAATGATTTCACGTTTGAGGTAGAAATCAAGAAACAGAAGAGAAATCAGCTAGCAGACGCCTTTGCAGAAANTCATGTTCGCAACCTGCATGCCTGCTCTACCAGTACCAAAGTCTAGTGTGAAAACACCGGTGACAGTCACAAATCCTAACCGAAAGGTTAGAATAAATAGTGACCCACAAATTATCCCCATCCCAGCGGCGGGAAGCTCAATTGCCGACAGGCTTCGGGCTAGAAGAGCAACAGAAACAAACAGTGGCACCCGGCAACCGATTTCCTACAGATTGAATCGTGATTATAAAACGAAACCCAAAATCGGCAAAAACCCCACATCATCTACCCGGGGCACCACAATTGGAAACAAACCAGAAACATTGGAATAAACGACCCCCACTCCATCCACTCCTCCAATCGTGAAGATGCCAGAATCAACTCCCACACCTACTCAGTCCGAAGAACCACCACTACAGGATGAACCATCAGTAATATCTGATGAAATGGAAGACCAAGGAAAAGAAAATCAACTAGAAATTTCCCTTGAGGGAATTCTAACTGACGAGAAGTTGGAGGATGACGCATTCATCACAGATCAAAACTTCACCGACGAGGAAACGCCTTCTATAATCGAAGCGGAAACTCGAATAGAGGAAAAGGATGAAGAATCAAATCCCACACCACGTCCACCATTGGACATGGAACGAATGGAACGAAACCTGGAAAAATTCTACGAGTATATGGAGAAAATCTAGGAAAGAGATGAGGAAATATTCCAGGAACCCCTAGAGCCGCTGCTACCACTCTACAAAATGAGAAGAACCAGTCTAGGTCCAGACTTTAAAGAAAAATTGAATGAATCCTGTCAAGAATTTGAGAAGAAGATGGCTGAGCTGCAAAACCAGTCCAAACCCCTGATCAACTCAACCGACGAAATCTCAGAACTAACAAGAAATATCTCAGAACAAACCAAATGAGGAAACTATGGACGACAAGATCACTATACCGCAAAGTGACTATCAGCCTGCGAGCAACATCAAAGAAACCCGAGATGGACTAACATTTACCAGGGGAAACATTGCTCATTTTCTCGCAGCAGATGGAGAGATCCAAAAGCAAAACACCAAATTTTAAGAGACCTCAATCTAATAGACCTGGAGGAAATACGTAAGCTCAATCCAAAACTAGGTCAACTCATCGTCACGAAGTGCGGAAAATTCCGAACATTTACCCTGATTGCGAAGCAATGGCACTTCGAAGAAGTAAACAACCGGATACTAAAACTCTGCCTGAAAAATCTCAAAACCGCCATGGAAAAATACAAAATCACTGAAATAAAAATGGCATCTCAGGGCNATGGGTCACTGCCATATCCTGACAATACAAGATAACTTCTCCAAGCATTGCACCGATGTACCACTTAAGGATATCAAGGCTCACACTATCGCTCATGCACTAGCAACCAAGTATGTAGCCCTGTACGGATGCCCCAAGATAATCCTCTCAGATAAAGGGACCAGCTTCCTCAGCAAACTGTTCAATCAACTGGGAAAGGTCCTGAGATTCCACCATACAACAACATCTGGATACAGACCTCAGTAAAATGGAGCCCTTGAGAGAAGTCATCACGTACTAGCCGAATATCTGAAGACATTTACAGACGAATTCAACGATTGGGACGAGCTACTCCCCTACGCCATGCTATCGTACAACACCACGGTACATAGCTCAACAAACTTCACACCATTGGAAGTCCTGTATGGAAAAAGAGCAGTTCTCCCCTCCAATATCACCGATGAAGATGAGCCAATACATACCTACAACGATTACATGGTAGATCTAATTAACAAATTGGAGAAAATTCACCAACTCGCCTTCAAACACCTAAAAAAGGCCAAACTACATTCCAAGCGCCTTTACGACCGAGACGCTACACCAATAGACCTCAAAATAGGGCAATTCGTGTACGTCGAGAAGGAACCCAAGATCGGAAAATTGGATCAGGCCTACACCGGACCCTACGAGATTGTCGACATAACCGAAAAAGGAAACGTGTACCTAGAAAGTGAAGACGGACACCACTTTATGAAACACCCAAACAAGCTGAAACTCTGCGCAGAATGAGTCAATACCGATTCCAGTGCTGCCAAGCAAACTATCTCAACCCTACAAACCATGAAAACGAAACCATTCCAGAGACATTGACGCATCAGGATGCACGCTAGTTTACGTCGATGGCTCCTGCAGCTTTAACGGCTCAATCGATGTCAAAGCAGGAATAGGAGTGTGGTTCGCGGACAACCACCCCCTCAACACCTACAAAACTCTCCAAGGTCCACGGGCCACCAATATCACCGCCGAAACAGCGGCCGCCATCGAAGCATGCCAAATATGTATTCGCCACGACATTTCGAGAATACGAATAATCACCGATTCCACATACCTCAGTCAGCTGCATGACTGAACACATAAAGAAATGGAAAACAAATGGCTGGCTAAATGCTAAGTCCAAACCCGTTGTCAATCAAACACCCCTGAAACAGCTCGCCGAACTCACCCAGAAAATCGACGTCCAATTCGAATATACCCCAGGACACCAGGGAATATACGGGAACGAAAAAGCGGATGAACTAGCAAAAATAGGATCAGAAATAATCCCCGCCGAACCTAACTAGATCAAAGCCGAAACCTCCCAAATAAATTGAAAAAAAACGAAAAAGAAAACAAATTAAACACAACAAACCCAAACAAAAATTCTCCAACTTACAGAACACAATACCATGAAAGCTATCCTCATCATATAGACCATCGTTTGGGTAATCCAGGCCGAAACAGATTTAACACCCGATCAAATCTATCAACACCAATCTATGGACCACAACCCCGGCCTCTACTATGAGAAAATCGACCAAATAAGAACAATCAACAGAAAATGGCGACTGATGCTCACCGTAGACATGCACAACCTCCTAGGACAACCACTGCCCGGGATGCAAACCATAGAAAAACATCAAACGGAATGCTATAAACACCAGGGTAATCGAACCTGCGATAGAGTACTAGGCATACCTATCATGGAGGAGTACAATACGACACTCCAAACAATACAGAAACATATGGAAAGAGTCTGGAAAAGTTCAGAACAGAACCCCAAAAGACGATATAGCAGATCCCCTTTACTAGGATTCGTGGACACCATATCGAGATCCCTCTTCGCCATAACAGGACTAAATTTCACATTGACATTTCATCACATCACATCAATTCATCACAGCAGGCATTCTAATTCTCTTAGAATTCTTTAATGCCTAAAGGAGGTTAGGCGGTGTATGAGGTGAATTTGAGAGTGAATTTCTGTGGTTCCCGGTAGCTTAGTCGGTAAGAGTGCCCGGCGCGTATCTGGGAGACTCGGGTTCGATTCCTGGCTGGGTGAAGCGGAAATTTTTTCTCTCTAAATTCTAATTCTCTTAGAATTTTTTTTTTTTTAAATCATCACATGGAAATTCATCACAACAAACAATTCATCACATGGAAATTCAACACAGGACCGATTGAACATTAGTTTCGTTTAACGCTTCGATATTTATTTTATAAATTCAACACAGTACCGATGGTGGTTTCTTTTGATGAGGACACTAATATTCTTGATTATCTGCGTGGAATCGCCCACAATATTAAATTGTAAGGTATCGTTGTATTCTGTGGTTTCGATAAACCAATTAGTGATGATGATTAGGTTAATGATGTTATTAATGGAAATGAACCAATTTCATAATGTAGTGTCTTATAAATTGGTTTAAATAAATTTGATGAGATGATAAAATATTTTGATATCGTGCGTTTTTATTTATTCGTGTTGAATTTGTTTTGTGATGAATTGTTGTGTGATGAATCGTCGTGATGAAATGTTTTTGTGACGATTAGTCATGGAACCCTCTTCGCCACCATGGACTACAATGATCAAGAATACCTCACCAAAGAAATTGATCGACTCTATCAAGACCAACATCAAATCACCCATCTAATCGGAAATTCAACTCACATCATTCAAGCTGAAATAAATGCCATAAAAAAGAATACGAACTGAACTACGAGAAAATTAGAGAGGCCACAGACAGAATAAACGTCATAGCCTTCAACACCAACCTACTGTCCGACAAGTTGACTCAAGTGGAATATATCGCAAGCCTCGACGAAACAGCTAGAGAAATACAACATGCCGCCAGAAAGTATCTAGAAACGACCCACAACATCCTCCATGCCATAGAAGACGCGAAACACGGGAAACTAAACCCCATCTTAATAAATAACCAGGAATTGGCAAAGTTATCACTGACAGCATCTTTCCAATATCTCCGGAAAAGACAGATTTGACCATGCTAAGCCAAATCAGCGACATGCACACCGACTTCAACAATGGCTCCTTCCTCATAATCCTCGACATCCCAATACTAAGCACAGACCTAATAGAACTCTACAAAATAATCCCCTGCAAAGTTCCCCAGAGAATCCACGGGAACCAAACACTCGCAGCATACGTAGAGCCGCAAAATGAATACATCGCAACCTCAAAATTCACCAACAGATATAGCCAAATGAACCGGGAACACCTGCAAACCTGCATTCCACTGGAAAACTGCCTAGCTTGCCCCAGAAACCTTCCCCTGAAGAAACCCAATGGAAAACAGAGCTGCGAATACCGCCTACTTACAAACACCAACGCCCAAGTCGACTCCACCATCTACCAGAACTGCAACATCAGAGTCACTAACAATCAAGACACACAATGGACCAAACTAACCAACACCAACGGCTGGCTCTATGCCACCATACAATCGGAGACACTAGAAATAACCTGCATCAACCAACAAGCCACCAGCCTAACAATAAATGGCACAGGAATAATCCACCTAAATCCAAACTCCAAGACAGAAACCGCCACAGCCGTCATCGAGGGTGCAGGACTAATCAAGACCCAACTCTCCATGATACTGGGGTTAGCTAAAACAATAAATATCTCAGCAATAGCACCAATACTAAATTAAAAACCGAAACCCATACACCCATTGAGCCAAATAAAACAACATATCTTACCCACATCAGATGAAAACAGGGAATTCGACGAATCACTCCAACACACCTTAGACGAGGCGGAAGAAATCGGTCTCCACCACCAAGAGGAATACCACCACAGAATCGTCACCGCAACAAATGGCATCATCACCGCCATCATCTCGCTATCCATGGTCGCAGCCAGCATCTGCGCATACAGGCAAGGGCTGTCCATCATAAGCAATCTATCTTGCTTCTCCCTCTGCCAGAAGTCCAAGAAGAACCAAAGAAAATTCCAACGAAGAGTCGAAATTGGAACCCCAGGAATCCAAAGGTTAGAAGAAACCTCAGCAACAATAGCTATGATCGGAATGCCCAACTACCCAGCACCAACTTGAGCGCCGAAAAAGGAAGGGATCACCAAACCAAAACACGCCATCACAATCCCCGAACAAGACACTCCATCCGCCGTGGTTATCAACTACATCTAAAAATGAAAAGGTCAGACACATGTCAGTAAACTAATTTTATTGGATAAATACAGAGGGGTCCGACATCAACCAAACAATAGGTCCTGGCCAACCTCCAGAATAACCCCTAAAATTCGTGAGGAAAACTCCTCCAAAAACCCCAGGGGCTCCCTCCTCCCCACCGCTGCCAAAAAGCCCTTAAAGATAAAGAGCTGCCTCCATAGCCTCCTTGCCTAAAAAAATTGAAAAAAAAAAATAAATAAAAAAAAACACAATTAGGCCAACAATAAATACAACACAAAACCAAAATCACCTACCGTGGTCAACTGATAGCAAGGCCCCAAGAAGGCGAGAAAATCCAGGATCGCCTCCAGGAGAAGATCCACCAGGATCTCTCCCCCCCAAACTTCGGACGCCACCGCCAACAGTGTCTGCAACCGGTCCCCTTCCAGCTGCTCCCTCACCCCTCTTCCCACCTCTCCGCCCACCGCAAAAAGCTCTGGAGGAGATCCCCCTCCAGCTCAACCTCCCCGAAAACAATGGCGAAGGGACGAATCCCTGTACCCCCAGGAAGGTCGGGGACCTCCTCCACCTCCCTCTCACTATCAACCTCCAAAACCTCTTGAATAAAACCTGGGGCCATCTAAAAAAAAAATTGAAAAAAAATAGAATAAAATATATTTAAAATAGTTACTACTAGCACACAAGGGAAAAAAATCAATGCACACGCGCACACACGTCCATGCAAAAAAAATTAAAAAAATATATATATATATATATGTATATATTTCATATATACAGGGTGACGTCGGCACCTACCAGAAGAATTTTGGTGGTATAAAGAATAAAAATTTTGAAATTCAATGCCGCAAAAATGATTGAATTTCATTAATAAACATTGAAATGGTGAGGAAAAGAATTTTTGTTTCATTTAGCCAATAATAGGATGGAAGACTGCCGCCATGATATTATTGACTAGTGAGGTTGTAGTAACGCCAACGCCACGGGCGCCGTGGTTTCAGATGTCGGAATTCACGGCGTCGTATTTGAGCAGTCTAGTGACTTTCGTAGTTCACATGTAAAACCGAGAGATGGCGACGTCTGGTTTACTAATGGGTTCGAGTCTGCTGTTTGATACATGGATTCAAAAGCAAGATAGAGACGGCTATTTCTCTTCATTACAAGAATAAAAAACGATTGCGTTGATGATGATTGATTCGGAGGCGCTGAATAATAGACGAATGCTGAGTGATCATTGATATGATAAGATCATTGAGATGGGGAAGATTGATTCATAGTTTATAGTAAAAATTAGGAATAATTGCTGGAAAAATCATAGATTTAGAGTATTTGCATCTTGAATCCACGCGTAAATTTTCGGATGGATGACTCTTAAAGGGAGATACGATTTTTTGGTGGAAAGGTGAGAAGCTTACCAACCATCATTTTTTATGCTTAATTAATAAAGGAACAAGTATGATATTGTTTTCGAGCTGTGTTCCTCGGACCCGGGATGAGTTCGAGAAGAAGCAAGAGCTGAAGTGACTGACTTTGGCTTTCACTGAAATTTTTGGGAAAAATCAGAGTAATGTTGAGAGTTTCGCAGTGAATTAAAGGTATTGTCTAGGCATTTCCTACTTCTGTATGGGTTACCCCACTCACTTGACGGCCCACTGTTGATGTTTTCTATTGGAGGCTATTGGAGGAAAGTTAAAATTTAGTTTACGTTTTCGACCCGACTGAAGATCTCCGCAACGTTGCGGGAGTGAAATCAAAGTCATTGCAACACTGGTTCCAGATTTTCCCTGGAAATTTCCTTGTTCCATCGTGAGATAGTCGACTCTAGCGTAACGCTATAAGTTTCATTTCGCTAGACTCATTAACGACCATATTATGGTGTCTACTGTTATTCCTTCCGATGCATATGCCATACAAATGCTACAGCAGCTGACGTTCCAAGAGTCGCACTTGATATCGCATACCGAGTGTTAATATTACTGCGTACGGTCTGATGTCGCTCCTTTCAATGCTACAAATGCCGCAGCATCTGACGCTCCAAGTGTTGCACTCGATACCGGATACCGAAGGATGATATTATTGCGTCTACTATTGCTCTTTTCAAAGCGGCAAATGTCGGAGCTGTTGACGCTCCGAGTGTCGCACTTGATACCGCACGAACAATGAAAATATTACTGCGGTCAATGTCGTTCTTTTCAACGCTGCGGGTGCCGCAGCAGGTAACGCTTCAAATTTCGCACTTGATCCCGCAAAACTGTTGCTCTTTTCAACGCTGCAAATGTCGTAGAAGTTAACGCTTCTAGTGTCGCGCTTGATACCGCATACTAAATAATAATATTACTGCGTCTGATGTCCCCCCTTTAACGCTACAAATGTCGCAGCAGGTGACGCTCCAAGTGTCGCACTCGATACCGCATACCAAATGATGCTATTATTGCGTCTACTAGTGCTCTTTTCAAAGCTGCAAATGTCGCAGCAGCTAACGCTCCAATTGTCACACTCGATACTGCATACCGAATGATGATATAAATGCATCTACTGATGCTCTTCTCAGCGCTACAAAGGTCGCAGCAGCTAACGCTTCAAGTGTCGCACTTGATACAGCATAAACAATGATCGTATTATCGCATCTACTGCCACCGGTTTCAACGGTGCAAATGTGATAGAAGCCGATGGTTCGAGGATGGCACTTGATACTGCATATCGAATGATAGTATTATCGCGTCTACTGTCACTATTTTTAACGCTGCCAATGCCGCAGCAGCTAACCCTCCGAGTGTCGCACTGGATACCGCATACTGAATGATGATATTAGTATTGCTCTTTCCAACGGTGCAAATGTCGTAGCATGGTATGCTCAAAGTATCGTACTTGAAACTTCACAAATAATAGGAATATTATCGCGTCTGATGTCACCTTTTTAGCGCTGTAAATGTGATAGCAGCTAACGCTCCAAGTATCGCACTTGATACCGCAAAACGAAAGATGATATTACCATGTCTATCTTTGCTTTTTTCAAAGCTGCAAATGTCGCAGCAGCTAACGCTCCAAGTGTCGCACTCGATACTGCATACCGAATGATGATATTCATGCATCTACTGTTACCCTTATCAACGCGGTGAATGTCGCAGCAGATCACGCTTCAAGTGTCGCACTTGATACCGTACAAACAATGATAATATGATCGCCTTTACTGTCGCTGTTTTCAGCGCTACAAATGTCGCAGCAGCTAACGCTCCAAGTGGGGCACTTGATACAGCATGAACAATGATCTTATTATCGTGTCTACTATCACTATTTTTAACGCTGCAAATGCCGCAGCTTCTAACCCTCTGAATGTTGCACTTGATACCGCATACCAAATGATGATATTACTATTGCCTTTTCCAATGATGAAAATGTCGTAACATGGCACGCTCAAAATATCGTATTTGATACTTCACAAATAATGAAGTATTATCGCGTCTACTGTCGCTGTTTACAGTGCTACAAATGTCGCAGCAGTTAACGCGCCAAATGTCACACTTGATGCCGCAGACGATGATATTACTACGTCTATCTTTGCTCTTTCCAAAGCTGCAAATGTCGCAGCAGTTAACGCTCCAATTGTCACACTCGATACTGCATACCGAATGACGGTATAAATGCATCTATTGTTGCTCTTCTCAACGCTGTGAATGTCGCAGCAGCTCACGCTTCAAGTGTCGCAGTTGATACCGCACAAATAATGATAATATGACCGCGTCTACTGTCACTCTTTCCAGTACTGCAAATGTCATAGCAGCTGACACCCCAAGTGTCGCACTTGATACAGCATAAACAATTATCATCTTATCGCATCTACTGTCGCTGGATTCAACGGTGCAAATATCATCGAAGCCGATGGCTCGAGGATCGCACTTGATACTGCATATCGAATGATAGTATTATCGCGTCTACTGTCACTATTTTTAACGATGCAAATGCCGCAGCAGCTTACCCTCCGAGTGTCGCACTTGATACCGCATACCGAGGGATGATATTACTATTGCTCGTTCCAATGCTGCAAATGTCGTAGCATGGGACGTTCAAAGTATCGTACTTGATACTTCACAAATAATGAGAACATCATCGCGTCTATTGTCGTTATTCTTAGCGCGACGAATGTTACAACAGCTAACGCTTCAAGTGTCGCACTTGATACCGCAAATCAAATGATAATATTACTACGTCTATCGTTGCTCTTTTCAAAGCGGCAAATGTCGCAACAGTTGACGCTCCAAGTATCGCACTCGATACTGCATACCGAATAATAATATTAATGCATCTACTGTTGCTCTCTTTAACGCTGTGAATGTCGCAGAAATTGACGCTTCAAGTGGTGCACTTGATACTGCATACCGAATGATAATATTAACGCATCTACTGTTGCTCGTTTCAACGCTCTGAATGTGGCAACAGCTGACGTTCAAAGTGTTGCGCTCGATACTGGAAAAGGAATGATAATATTTTCGCGCCTACTATCACTGTTTCTATCGCTACAAATGCTGCAGCACCTGGCCCTTCGAGTGTCGCACTTGATACTGCATACCGAATAATAATATTATTACTGTCTGATATCGCTCTCTTCATGGGTGCATGTGCCGCTGCAGCTAACCCTCCGAGTGTGGCACTTGATACCGCGTATCCAATGATGATGGTATTATTACTCGTCCCAACGCTGCAAGTGTCGTAGCATGGGACACTCAAAGTATCGCACTTGATACTTTACAAATAATGAGAATATTATCACGCCTACTATCGCTATTTTCAGCGCTACAAATATCGTAGTACCTGACGCTCCAAGTGCCGCACTCGATACCGGAAAAGGAATGATAATATTTTTGCGCCTACTGTCACTGTTTCTAACGCTGCAAATACTGCAGCAGCTGACCTTCGCAGTCTCGCACTTGATACCGCATATCGAATGATGATATTATTGCTGCAAATGTCGTAGCATGGAACGCCTCAAGTATCGTACCTAATACTTCACAAATAATGAGAATATCTTCGTATCTACTATTGCTGTTTTCAGTGCTGCAAATGTCACAGCACCTAACGCTCCATGTGTCGCACTTGATTCCGCAAAACGGAAGATGATATCAATGCATCTACTGTTGTTCTCTTCAATGCTGTGAATGTCGCAGCAGTTCACGCTTCAAGTGTTGCCCCTGATACCACACAAACAATGATAATATGATCGCGTCTACTGCTACTGTTTTCGACACAGCAAACTTAACAGCAGCTTCAAGTGTCGCACTTGATACCGCATAAACAATGATCATATTATCGCGTCTACTGTCGCTGGTTTCAACGCTGCAAATGTCGTAACCGCCAATGCTTCAAGGATCGCACTTGATACTGCATATCGAATGATGATATTTACTGCATTTACTGTGGCTGGTTTTAACGCTGCAAATGCCGCAGCAGCTAATGCTCCAAGTGTTGCACTTGATTCTGCATATCAAATGAGAGAAACGTCAGAGTTACTGCCTTACTTGGAGCTAGAGATACCGCGAGATTGAGCAATTGAGACAATTGCCACTGCGATTTTTACTGTGGCATTTGTTGGTATATAACCACACTGAGAGAAAGAATTATTCCTGCCAAGTATTCATATTCTCGTCAGAAGATACTATTTTTTCAGAACGAATTTTTCCAGGACAGTCATTTTCAGAGTGTCCAAGTCTATCCTAAAAAATTACAGTGATGTTGAACAATCTGATTATTATGCTACATATGACCTTGACAAAATGTTCTCCGATATCTTCCGGATTTTACAAATTGGCGATTTTCTCAGGTAAAGAAAATTGGAATAATTCCAAATGTTAATAATTATTATTGGAGTTTCTTCGAGGTCATATGCAGAAGAATATTCTTATAGATCACCATAATTCTCACGCTTGGAACTGATTTCGGAGCACCTGGAAATGACTGNCATGAAAAACATATCACCAATAACATTTTCTTGGGAGGAATAAATTTTTTTCTCAGTGCACTGCGACAATTGAGGCGACGGCCACCGCGATAGTTACGGCCATATTCGTACCTACAACCACTGCGACAGTGTGTGCAGAATTTTCAGCTACAGCCACTGTGACAATTGAGGCAACTGCTACTGCGATCATTACTGCGGCACTTGTAGATACAACTACCGCGACAGTTGAGGAGTCTATCACCGTGATAGTTACTGCGGCACTTGTAACTGCAGCTCTCACGAAAGTTACTGTGGCACTTGCAGCAACAGTCACTGCGAAATATGAAAAACTCCGAAGATTTTCGCAGAGGTATCGCATCTAGCACCATGAGGTCGCGTGAAATCCAGGAACCTCTGTTATTTGCATTCATACTCTCTTTATCCCACCGTTAGCACATTTTCATCAATACCTCTTCTTGAATTAATTCTGCTGTGCATACCACTTTCCAAACACGAGTGAGTGCATATCGCTGTGATGAAACCAATAACATATCCACCGTAAGTCCTTGCAATTTCATTCTTTATTGTTACTATGTTTCCAATTCAGGTGTTTGAATTTTTTTGCGGAAAGATGTACAAAACAGCTCTCAATTATCGGTGAAATTGGACCCATTGGATTGGATCACGTAGTGCTTGAGGTTTCCCGAAGTAATCAGAAAAGATCATCAAGGCGTAAAAAGAGAACATTAAGAATGTTTATGCATTCTCTTAGATTTAAATTTTTAGTTTTTAGTAAGAATTATGTAAGTTCTTGGGTTGATGAAAAGCCATAATGAATGAACACGAGTAACAAATAATGGAAATAGGGGATGGAAAGTTAGTTACGCACGAAGATTGTATTTCCATTGGGACTCTAATCAATTTGGTTAACATGTCCCAAAAAAAAAGGAAGAGAGCATTTATTTATGAATGCACTAAATAATCCATCATCCGAATATGAAGCGTGAGGTATTTTCCAATTTCATTAGTGAGGATTTCGAAGTCTGTTGCATAGGGAAATCAGTACCTCTTCAAACTTGATTCCGCTCATGAGGTTATCATCGATGTTGTTGTCCAAGTAACCTATTTAGAAAAAAGATTGAGGGGAATTTAATCAAAATAAAATATAGAATCATTTGGAAAGTCGCCAATGGTTCGAGATCGGCAGAGAACAACGATTTCTGATCGATTTCCGAGGTGAGAAAGAAAGGTGTACAATTGAACAAGGAAATTTTTCCATTTAATTCTTTGGATCACGAATAATTACCACTATACCATAGATAATGAAGGAACAAACAAGTCTATGTGTAACTCATTCACGGAATTCCATTTATTTGGTACTAAATCGTTTTTCAAGTGGAACTTCTATACCGAGGGTATGGAAATTGAAGAGTGACGAAAATTAAGATCGCTTGAGGGGCATAGGCCGAAACGTGGTGGGGAAAACGCCAAGACAGGGGAGTCTGACTCGGCGGCGACACCACTCTGACGCATATCCCTGCATCCTATACTTATAAAATATGGAAGGCTATGCTACTAATAGGCGCGAAGTTTCACTTCCGTCGTGCGTGGTTTCCACGCACACAACTTTTTTTTCTTCGTTTTTTTTTTCATTTAATGAAAATTGGAAATCAGTTCTCAGAACATTTTTGTTCAAAACAAAAATGATGTCTGTTGGCTTCGCTCAAGATCAACTTGGAAGTCGATTGCGAATTTCACCGAGTATCGTAGGGGCACGTGACGATTCCGGTTTATGATTGGTGGATTGACACGTATGTGATATCAACGAAACTCAATTGGCCAGTCATGAACCAGAATTGTTGTTCGCACGAACGGTGCTCACATCACGTGAAGTTCGGAATCACTCCCTTGATCCAGGCTTCGTGTGGGTGACATTTAATATTGTCCATCACTTGCCTCTCACAGCTTCAATTGAATCTTTCTCTCGCACTTCATCTTTTTGATGACGTCCTATTCGAGTCATTCTTATCAACATCTCTTCCCCTAGAATCTCTTCAAGGTCTCATTTACCTATGAGCACACCCGTGCCAGTCATAATTTCTACTCGATTCCAGGGTCTAGGATTTGCAGCATCGTCACTCCTGCCTAGTTGATGACCATCGTTCTTGATGTTCATAACCCGTTCCGTACCTTTATGCTCATCAGAACCCTGATCTTCGTTTAGCGGGATGCGGACATCATCTTCAGAAACAGAATCAGCAACATCTCCTTCAGTAGCTCCCTTCTCGTTGAAATCATGATCCTCGTTGTTTAAAATGAGAAGATCATGATTATTGGAATTGTCAACGACATCATCCCCATTAGGCTCATCCCCATTAAAATCAGATTCGTCATTCATTATAATGAGAATATGAAAAGAATATGAAATCCTCGTCATCAGTATTCATAATAATATTATCATGTTCATCTTAATCAATCCGTAGTTGTCGAGGGGCTGGGAACTTCTGCAATCATGGTGTCACTTGCCACTAAAATCATTTTGCAGTCACGCTTGAAATCAATGAAATCACCGGCGTCATTGGAATCATTGAAATCTTATGATTTCCAACCGTGAAGTCATTTTTTGAAGTCACAATGAAATCATTTGCAATCAATGAAATCATGTGGAATCAAAGAAATCACTATATGCCTGTGACTGACCTCCGAATCTCAAATTACCTCCACACAGTGAAATCATGATTATTATTATTTTTTTTGTGGAACACATGTACACTCCTTTGAGAATCTCCGTTCCAAGTCGGGGCTTCAGCGCCCACCACGTTCCTCGGTCGGAACCAGACATTACTATCGAGACTGTACACAAATAAATGGTTTCTGTAAGATTTCACTGATTTCAATGATGCAGAAATCGTCGATTTCAGTTGGATGAAGTCGATGAAATCATAGTGAGTCATGAAATCACTGATAATCATGCTTGCAATCACTGAAATCATGATTTCAATTAAATCATTGAAATCACTAACGTAATCAAGTGTAATCGACTGCATTTACCAGTCATGGTGTCACTCGATCTTGGAGTTCCCAGCCCCTCGGTAGTTGTTCAATAATGATAATAGACTCATCGTTACTCGCCTCTGATTGAATCTCTCTGAAATCATGATGTTTTCCATCCTCGTGTGTGTGTGTGAGGGAAGGTGTACGTCTGTGACCGAAAATTTTGCTCAACGATATCGCGTCAGTGGATGATGCGATCGAGGTCTTCAATGACGCAATCGAAGCATCTTAATTCAACGTAGAGCCCAAAAGATTCTGGAAAAAAATGTTCCAGTAGTTCTCCAGTATTTCCAGGAAAACATGATTTGAAAAATCTTTTTTTTAATAATAAAGACAAAAAAATCGGGAAGTTGTCATTGCGACCCCCTCAACGGGTCACACCCACCGAAATCCACCACTACTAATGCACCCACCTATAGGAATGAGCTTGCGAGCGACCAACAATATTGTGTATACCTGCCGCACGCCTAGTTTGATCTTGAATCAATTCCTCCAGGAAATCCTCGAGGACGGGATTTGAGTACGATTATTACTTGATTTTAGCATTTTTCATATTCTTGAAAAGTCGTTTCGTTACTTTGAAAAAGTACCAATTTGATACATTTGAAAAGTTTTTTTTTTACTTCATACAAGCAGAGTGTGTACTTGTCCCCAGTTTCCACGGACTTGGAGCAGAAACCTGGGACCCGGTTGATTTTTGACTCCCACTGAGTATAATATTTTACTCAATCCTAGAAAACTCGTTTTACTTCCCAAAAGTAATTGTTTGACTCGGATTGAGTCCTTGGTAGTCAGGAATGTTTTTTTTTTAAAGGGTGTATATGAATGATTTTTCAATAGGAAGGCATCATTCCACGTCGTGTGTCACAACTTGCATGGTTTCAAATCGGTAAAGTATGATAAAACCTCTGCGCATTGCTGAGCAAAAGACATCGAACGTCACTCCATTGACCAGAATCTAATAAGAATTAATGAACAGAACAATACCGCTCGAGCTTCAAAATGATCAGGTATTTCCCTTCCACTTTCTGGAATACAAACAAATGTGTCAAGTCCCGCATTAAAATTCCTCACGCTGCACGCTCACGATTGTTCGACCTGCGAACTTTGTCACATTCATTTGTATGCAACAAAGTCATCGGGAAATATCCGATGATTTTTAAACACTTGCACGGAGAAAAATATTAAACGAAAATTACAGATAAAATCAAGTAGAATTTACTCTCTGAAACGTCAACGTGGGGCATGATGTAAATCTCATAAAAATTATTTGTATTTGCGGAATTTTTAAAACTCGTTCAGTAACAATTACCACTCTCTGTTGGATAATTTTTGTAATCTCTCGTGCTGGTCGGCACATTGTAGGAGATCTAGCAAAATTACGGAACGGTCACTGTCAAAATTGACTGAGAATTACCGGAAAATTTATCTTTCTCGAAAAACCTGCAAATTTTACTAATCCGGTAAAAATTACATTGTATTAGAATAAAAACGCAACAGCGAGATTAATTTATGACGGCCATTCAACGTCTGGTAGACATATTGGTTGCAATGCAAACAAACTCATACTCTGTTTGTCAAAATAAAAGAGTGTTAGAAAAACAAAAGAATAGAAGGGTAGAAAGATGGTCGAAAACGATCTTCAGTTGTCTATTCGGCAGTGCCGAGAGTGACTGGGTAGTACAGACGTCGCTTGGGATTCGTTATGTCCATTTTTTCAGTCATTGATAATTGAGATCTTATCATAATAAAGTATAAATTGACAGCATGGAATTCACTTTGGAGGAGTACACGCGAATCGTAATCCTGTATGGTGAATGTAGATCAAGTGCTAATCGTACACGACAAGTTTATGTCGAGCGCCATCCAAATCAACGAGGTCCAAGTGTAGCTGGTATCCTCGCAATTATCAATCGGTTTTGTACAATTGGCAATGAATTACCACAAAACAGAGGGGCAAAAGCTGGTGGGTGGAATGCCCGAGATCCTGCGATTGATGAGGCTGTATTAGAAGCTTTTGAAGACGATCCGGGAACATCCACACGCCGTGTAGCACGAAATTTGGGGATGACACAGAAAAAAGTTTGGACTATTGTACATGAAGATGGCATGCACCCTTATAATTATAAGAGGGTCCAAGAATTACATCATGGAGATGCTGAGAACAGACTGGTTTTTTGTCGATGGGTCCTGGAACAACATCAAAACGATGCCCCGTTTTTGAATCGCATTTTATGGACCGATGAATCCACATTTGGTCGCTGTTCAAATTGGAATCAACGAAATAATCACCAATGGGCTCACGAGAATCCTCGATGTGTTGTTCAAAATCGAACCGTTCAACGTAGATTCAAGAAGACACTTTGGATGGGCATTATTGGCCATCGAATTGTAAGTATTTGTGCTCATTCCACATAAAAACTTTTCAAGATTTACAATAGCTCTCAATTTTTTTGTTATAGTATCCTTCTCTCATTAATGTATTTATCATTAAGTTAAGGAGTTATATGACGTGATTGGAATTTGACAGAATAGTAAAAAAATTGTAGTGGTCGAAATATAATAAATCATTGTACGTTTAACATTGTACTTTTAACTCAATTCAAATTTTTTAAAAAGCTTCTTCCGCACATATCTTTGAAACAAGCAGGTTCATCAAAACATGGCAAGAAATATTTTTTGTAGTTTATGAATTCATTTACGAAAAAATTCTCTAAACATTTTTCCCTAAAATCGTTCATCCTCGAGATATTTGCATCGTTAGTAAACATTATACACCACCCAATATTGAACGTCATCTCTGCCAAGACATTTACTATTTATTATTATTATTTAAACGAATAATTATCAACTGATTTCATTTAATGTCAGGTTGGGCCATGCATATTTATGGCGAACGTCGATGCGATCGACTACCGACAACTGATTCGCCTGCAACTCAATCGTCAGCTGGTTCGCGCTGGAGTGCTACTCAACTTGAGAAGACAAATGTGGTTCCAACACGATGGTGCTCCAGCTCACAATGCCGTACAAGTCAGAAACCTGCTCGATCAGAGATTCCCGGAACGTTGGATTGGACGAGGAGGAACAGTGGCATGGCCTCCAAGATCCCCAGATCTAAATCCTCTGGATTATTTCTTGTGGGGGCATGAAAGATAAAGTTTATACTGCAGAGCCAATCAATACCCAAGAAGAGTTGACAGAACGCCTGAGGAATGCGATACGGACCATTACCCCAGAAATGGTGCAGGGAGCAGTGTCGAGTTTGGTCAGACGAGCACAATTCTGCATTGAGGCAGGTGGTGGACATTTCCAACAACTCCTGAAATAATTTGTTTTACCTCTGATGATTTGCGCTCTAATAGTTGTGTACTCTATTTTGCCGAATGTTGAGGGTTAGAGATGAAGAGAATCTCTGGGAATTGGGATATTTGGGGAATAAATGCATGGCACCTGTCAATTGCATGATAAATGACGAGATCGAGACAGAATAAGCTTTCAATGTCGACTATTAATGACTAATCCAATTTTTTAAAGAATGAGATTTTTCTCATAGTTCAGTTTTTTTTTATGTGACGAAGATGAGCTGAACTGAATTAATGATTCTATCTAAGGATTATCATTCTTTTTTATCGATAGTAAAACCAATCGCCATGTAAGGAATCCTCTTTGTAATATGTATAAATCCTGCGTCCATTGATTATTGATTCACTCGTTTTATCATCTCTTCCTTCATCCGGTTGATTCATACTGAGCTGATCGTAACTAATCGATAAATATCTGTTACTTTCCCACAATACTAACGTACATTTCAGGATTTTCCACTTCATTTTTCTCTTATCCGTTTATCAGTTTCTCACTCCCATCGCTTAATGGATGAGTTCTCACTAACTACATACATCTGTTATCTATTGTACTCCTTCATATCTACTGTTTCATTCCCTGGATTTTGGCACATACAATCGGAAACGTGAATGAAGAGAAATAAGCTAACACGCAACTATATTGAGAAAGTTTCATGAAATGAGAGAGGAACGAATCGGGAAGTTGATGGTACAGAAGTTGATGGTACGTGAGCGAGCTACCAACAAAACCCTACTAGTATTTTTTCATTCCATTCCCTGCTCTTTCTTAAGGAAAGGACACCCTGCAATGAAGACTAAAAACTCAATTGATCATAAAACGAGTGAGGATTCGACAAACTTGGGGGTGTGACTGGCTAATCCCATGAAAAATGGAATTTTGCGGAATTCCACAACTGCTTTTTTAAATCAATTCTCCACACTTTTTCCTACAATGGATATCCGGAAGTAAAGCATGAAAAGCCAATTGTTTATACCATCATTACTGTAACATGCATAGCAAGTTTGAAACTGCCATAGAAAATTGAATTTTGCAAATTTTGACAATTTTTTTTTATTTTATTCTCCACACATTTTTTTACAGTCAATACCCAAAAGTTTATCCAAGAAAGCCAATTGTTTCTACCATGAATGAGTGATATTACTCGCGCAGCTTTCTATTTCTGTAATTTGAATAGCGACTTCGGAAATGCAAAAAAAATGTAATTTTGTGAAATTTTACGATTGTTTCCTTTAATTCTATTCTCCCCCCTTTTTCACTGCAATGGATATCCGGAAGTGGAGCCTGAAAAGCCAATTGTTTATACCATGAGTGAGTGATACCACTCGCGCGGCTTCCTATGTCTGTAACTTGGAGAGCGACTTTGAAAATACCATAAAAAATTGAATTTTGCGAATTTTGACATTTTTTTTTTCAATTCTATTCTTCATACTCGTTCCCACAATGGATACCCGGAAGTGAAGCAAGAAAAGCCAACTGTTTAACCATGAGTATGTGTTATCACTCGTGCGGCTTTCTACTTCTGTAACTTGGACAGCGAATTTGGAAATACCATAAAAGATTGAATTTCGCAAATTTTGACATTTTTTTTTTCAATTCTATTCTTCATACTTTTACCCACAATGGATACCCGGAAGTGATGCAAGAAAAGCCTACTGTTTATACCATGAGTAAGTGTTATCACTCGTGCGGCTTTCTACTTCTGTAACTTGGACAGCGAATTTGGAAATACCATAAAAGATTGAATTTCGCAAATTTTGACATTTTTTTTCTTCAATTCTATTCTTCATACGTTTTCCCACAATGGATACCCGGAAGTGAAGCATGGAAAGCCAATTGTTCATGCCATCAGTGAATGATATCACTTGCGCACCTTTGTATTTCTGTAACTTGAACAGCAACTTTGGAAACAACATATAAAATTGAATTTTGCCAATTTTTACAATTTTTTTTTCCAATTCTATTCTCCATATTTTTTCCCACAATGGGTACCCGGAAGTGAAGCATCAAAAGCCAATTGTTTATGCCATGAGTGAGTACTTTTACTTGGGCAGTGCACTATTTCTGTAACTTCCATAGCAACTTTGGAAATGCCATAAAAAATGAAATTTTGCGAAATTTAACAATTTTTTTTTCAATTCTATTCTCCATACGTTTTCCGCACATACCCAAGGAGACCCATGCGGACATTTTCGAAAAATATCATATTTCGATGTTTCATGACATTCTCATCATTTTCAGGATAAATGAGAGAATCGTGGAATTCATTGGTTACTAGGCTTGCATTTGAAGCAAAAAATTTTGATCATGACGAAGGCGGAAAGTCGGATTTTCCTTTCTTTTCAAGGGAAGGAAATCTCACTATCCTTTTTTTCAATGGCGAAACATGAAGTTCTAATGATGAAAAGTAAAATGAATGAGTTTGCACCCGGACAGAATTCTTTCATTTCATCTTCCTGGAGTAGGAATTTCTCCTTATTCAACTCTCTGAACAATGTCGTATTATACTCGATACGAGAATTTCCATTTCATTGCATTGAGAACTGGAAATGAGAAATTAAAATGAAATTATTAGTTTTTAATTTTTTAAATGAATATTCTTAAATCACGAATATTTATAATCACATTGAGGATTCCCAAATTTTGAATTCAAAAGAAAAGCATGTTCTCACTTTAAATACGTTTTCGTTTTGTATTTTGTGTATAGTAATGAAGTATGTGCTGAATCTCAAATGTCGTGTCATTTATTTTTTCAACATTTCCATGGAGATTTCTGTTTTTTCCAAGACATTGAGCTCTTCATTGAATAATTAGTTTTTGCCATTGAACGTGACAGTGTGAACACCCAAAATAAAATGTACTGCTTGGTTTTTTGGCATCATAAGGAGATGACTATTGAAAACTCTAGTGGAGTCAATTTCACTGGCCGCCACACCATGATTCGCTATTCAGAGGATGATAAATCATACAGGGGAAAAGCACTGGCAATGTGTGGTAAACGAATATTCTCTTCTATCATACTAAAATATAAGACTTGCTGGTTTACAATTCAGTCGCGAAGGAGTAAAAAAGATGAGTCAACATAACTTTAAAAATTAATTATAAAATTTTGATCAATAACTCTGAATCAAAGAGAGACGAAGTCATCTTTGTAAGCATTTTTTAAAGAAAAAGGGGAGATAGCCTGGGAAATCTGTTCCACCCCTCCACTAGTTAAACCACTAAAATCTTCATCTATTTCTCCGTTCAATAGATGATAAACAGTACCTGGAGAGAATAAAGGTTGGACCACGTTGCTGCTTAATTCTACCACTAGTGAACTGTGACGATGAGAACAAAAGTCATCAAAATGGAGATAACATGAGTAGTGATACTGAGATTCATCATGATCATCATAGTGAGAGCCATGTAAAACTCAATCAAAGTGGCGGGATTCAATATTATCATGAAAATAAGGCTCACAATGGTCTTCACTGTGATGGTGCTGAGGATCTTCAGAGCAGTGATTGTAGTGTGGGTAATGTGGGGAACACTAAAAATGATGATCATAATGAGAGAGCACACGCGAATGATAGTGAGGGTGAGGATGGTGGAAAGTATGTTGATCAGAATGACTCCATCAGGATGCTCTCGAAAAAGGAAAGAGCGAGAAAAAGTTCCTAAAGTTGTATTTGATGCTGTAAGGGGTGAGTATTGAAGTTTTATTATTATCTTTTTCCACATATAGCCGATTCGGCTTTTTACGTTCGACTGCTCAAGACTTTGACTGGTTAGATTTCACCATGGAATATTGAAGTTATCAAAATAAATAGTTCTATAGGATCATTGTATAAGATTTCTTATGGGACTGCCTAAAGGGTGATCCTTTGGAGAATGCAAACATTTGCTATCGAAATGCCCTCGAAACCAAGAGTTATGAAAATTTGAATTTCCTATGGAAGGATTTTCATAAAGGATTCTTTATATAAAATGATCTTATAAAATATTCCTGTATCCTATAGAGAATCCTTCACAGAACTTCTTCTATAGGAAATCCCAAGCCCTATAAATGGGTCTTTTTAGGGAATTCTCATAGAAAATGTACGAATTTTCTGTAGGATCACCCTAGAGCAATTCTTATGGGAAATCTTATGCGATAATCCCAGAAGTTTTTCATACGTGGTGAATGAAATGATTGTGGAACATCTGCGTCGTGTTGATGAATACCTCATGGAGCCTATTCATAGTGAAGCCGACAGATTTAACTTTCTGTCGTAACCAATTGTTTTTTTCCATGAAAGATCGTTGACGAAGTTTGATGGGCGCTCAAAAAAACCTGCATAGCCTATTACATTGTTGCAACGAGAAATAATGGAATAGTCCATTGGTCAAATAACAGACCAGTTTTTCATGCATTTTTCTCAACATCATATGATCCATAATGAAATCAATCGCTTAGTGTATAGTGTATATGGTGAATAATCATTACTTTTCTAACAGGCTACATGGACGCAGAGATTGGTGATAATTACCTGAGCAAATCCGAGTTCCAGGAGGTGCTAACTCGACTATGCAATAGATTGCGTAATCTCCGCCGATGAGCCAATGAAATAACCCGCGGATCAAGAATTTATTCTGATCCTCTGAAATCATGAATTACTTGGAGCATCGATAATAAATCATATCATCGTGATTTCTGGTACGGTTCCACAGAATGATTTCAAATCTCCTCAGTTGCGATCCGGGCCTAAATATTGAATATCATTTATTGAACCCCGGGACTATTTCGGATTCATCATTTTAAATCTGTGATTTTTGCTGTTTTTCCATGAAATAAAATTATTTCCCGTTCGTTTTACGACTGAGTTACTGTTCTTCGAGCAAAGTTGATGAAAATCCAAAAACTGGTCTAACGGGTTTGTATCTATTTCTTCATGAGCTTTCTTGGACTCCAACTCGTGACGCAAGTTGATCAATTTCTCCCTCTTATATACGGATAATGTGTAAGTAAAATCTGATGGAATATCCCTTCAATTTCGAAGAGAAAGAACGAATCATGGTGAGAAAAATGTACTAAGCATTTGTGATTAACTAATGAGCAATATACACAAAAAAATTATACTCATCAGTAATTAACGTCCATTGGAAAATATCCTGACACATGTCGCTGAAGATTTAGGAATGAAAATTCAAGATTTGGGTGATTATGAGATAAATTTATTCAACATATGAGCGTGCAGTTTCCAGATGGATTATAGAGGACAAGACACAGAAGCTGGAGATATTGTAATTCACATAACTCATGCATTCTCCTTAGTCAAATCGTTGACCGTTTTCTGAACCTTTTCCAAAACATTCTGAAGTTTCTTAGCAGCTTCCATCATCTCCAATTCATTGTGCCAAACCAACGTCAGTTGTTTCTTTTCAAACAACATCTCTAGATGAATTTTGCGAATGTTTCTGTCGATATTTTCCATATCATTATCAGGGACATAACCTGGAAGAAAAAAAACCTGGATCAAATGAGAAATTGCTCAGTTGTTACTATTTTTATGGCGTAGATGACGCATATATTCATGATTTTCATATCAAAGTGAAGGAGCTTTGTATTTCCACAAAAAATAACAAACTTTGGTACATTTTTTTGTGAAACTTTGTCACAAATGTCATTTGAAACGAAAAAAAAAAGCACTGGAAAGTACTTTTGTTCTTCAAAAGAACAACACCAACTCAGGTTTGAACCCTGTGCTCCTCAGCCTCATCATGATCTGCTGACTAGAGCAATCACAACATTTTTAATTGTCCATCAAAATAGATTCTCACTACTCTGACGTGAAATTAATGAAAACATTTGGCATTTACACCCCAAAATTCGGAAAAAATCAGTCGTCTATTCTGAAAAACTAGAATGTCGCTAGACAAATTCACCGTCAAATTAATATGTAACTAATATGCAACTACTATACTGTATGAATCCTCTTTTCAACTAAAACTGAGATGATCGAGTCTTATTTTCTTTACATTTCAGTAGTGAAGTGGTAAAGAGTAACAAGTCGACTTGTTCTCCAGTTGAGTTTTTGAAGAATATCTTTGAATGAAAGAGAGAGCGAAATCTTTTTAAGAACCTTGTTTGAAACGTAGTTAAAATTCAGTACATCAATGGTTGACCACAGATCGGCCACTTACGAAAATCTTCGGGAAACCTCGGGTCAACGGTCAGGCCTAGTCAATCACCGAATCTCAGCGTTAGTTAGTCTCAGATAATTGTACAGAGCAGTATCGCACCTTAGGAGCTCTTAGTAGCTACTAGTCTTACCTTCGAACGGCGTCAGTACATCACTCGTTCGAAGCAGTTACTTATCAGTACATCTCCTATTTAAATTCTCAGTACAGTCTCCTATTATTCAGTATATTATTCAGAAAATCTCCAGTGTTAAATTCAGAACAGTTTGAATCAATTTAAGTGACAATTAACAGAGTGTAACAAGTGACGCTAAGGTGGTTCGATTCCACCGAATAAATCAGAATATTTTTTATAGACTCAGTGCGCTCGTTTTTCACCGGCATTTACCACTAGCACTACGAAGGGAAAAATGTGACTGATGACAGAGACAGCCGTAACCAACAGAGAATAAAAATTACCCCAATCAGTTTCCATGCTGTCCGCGTGGCCCTCCAGTAGGAATGATCTTTTATAACTTCCTACATTTGCTATAACAAATTGTTGGCGTTAAGACAGACATAAGAATAAAACTTCAACGATAAAATTGATTCGTATTATTAAACAATCAATCAATTGATACATTATCACAGAATCCATTCGGATGAATCAATTGAATTGTTGAGCATAAACAATAGTATGAGACTTTATTCTTTATAATTTACCCATGATGAATTGTAGAAGATTTCTCGAGTGCGAATGTAACCTGCGAAATTCAGTGCCTCGAACTGTTGTCGTTGAGTGAATGACACGAAAACACCAGGCGAGGGAAGGGGAGAGCTCCTGATCATCAGAATTCGGGGAATCACTAACATAGATTGGAGCACATGGGCAGAGCGCAGCTCATTTGTCGAACGCGGAGTAGTGGGGACACAGTTCACTTGTCTTAACCCGTCAGTAGACGCGCTATGAGATTTTCTCTCACGCACCGCTAGTCAACCTATAGAGCGTCCGTACGGTGCGAGTGAGGCACTAAAAAGAACGCCCGTGCAGACGGGTCAAGTCACTCGTTCCAGTTCCTTCACGCTGTACAGTATATTAACTGTGTACGGCCGTGAGACACTAGTCCGAAACCGCTGCAGCCATTAAACATCAATAATAATAATAATAGTAATAACTGTGTATCCCCGATACCAAGCAATAGATTTTTTTGCCAGTTCACCGCAGGAAAGAATGGGTAAATTTCTTTCATACTCATTAATTGATATTTATGATGATGGTGATAATTTGTGCAGTGTTTCAATTCCCCTAATTTCCGTCCACAAACTTGGCTTCTACATTGTCAACAAAATTTTATGAATTATTTCTCGATACGTTATGTGAAATGAAAATTATTAGTTCATCGTGAGAGGGGAGTAACCAGACTAATTATTTCTGATTGAGCGAACATTGTTTATCATAATAACTCTGTTTCGAAGAGATTTCATGCATTTATTTGAAGAACTAGTGATTCGACGATTAAAATCCATAAGTCATTTTTTGTACATCATGAAATTTTTATCAAAATAATCTCTTCAAAAATTTTCTACAAATTCATTATCACCGAGAAATAATTAAATTAATCAAAAATCATTGGTGATAAAAAACCATTGTTACGTGAAAAAGTGAAGTCTGAAATCCGTCGAGAAACCTCCCATTCCCATTACCTCCACTCTTAACTTGAATAATCCACACGCAACATTTTGGAATAATCAGAATACTCTCTTGGAAGTCACTTCGCGCTTCATGCATACTCCAAAAACGTGATCGAAGACCTAGCCGTAACTTCATTCACCCCACCCATCTATCTGAAAACCTGATTCATTCATCACAAATGAAACGTCAATTTCAGTTGATCAATTATTGAAACTAGGCAATAACTTACGCTGATGCGTGAGGCGACCTTCATATCATTTTCGAATCTTAACTTTATCCACACATTCGATAAACTCATTGTCACGTTTCAATTTTCTTTCCCTCACTCTTAATGTCAAACATTAACTACCTGAAGTTGTCTCATGTAGCTATTCTTCTGTGAACATCGATGAAAATGACCGACCAATGGGAAGATGAATAAAAAGTTGATAATGAAAACTATCACCTATTGTCGACCTTTTTCATTTATTAGAAAATATCCAACCACCTGTGGAGTCGACTTATCCTGTTTTATCCTGAAACATCCCCTCTTCTACATTAATTTTATTATTTTGATCATCTACTTTCATCTGATATTGTCAAAATGTAGGGGAGAAAAGGAGAAGCGAATGGATACCGTAGAGTTGAAGATTTCGATAATTCAGATAATTCACCTTTGGAGAATTTAGATTATTTCACATAAAAAATTCGATTTCCATTTGTTTCTCTCGTAATCTTTAAGGAAATTTGTTGCAAGTGTTCTAGCAACTGTTTATAGCTCGAGGGCCTTCAGCCAAGTATTTCCATTTATTTCCCATTAACTACCAAAAATTTTATTTCAATTCATTTTTTTACATGCTCCATTCAATTCGAAAATTTCGCATTGCAAACCGAATCTCACACAGAATTTCTGACGTTGAAGTGCGGGATCTTTCATGGTGTGCGGATATCGTCATATCGAGGTCGTTGATCGAAAGAAGATGAGAAAAAAAAAATTTACAAATTCGAGAAGTTTGAGCTGCGCACGGGTCTGGGGGTACGGAAACTCAGACGGAAATAGGAAATTATATTGAAATCGGACTCGATTCCACTCCATTCGAAACGAATAAATTAATGGTTTTCTGAGTTTCACTTCCCGGCTTATTTCCATGTATTTGATTCATATAGCTTCATTCCAACCTCCTGCAGGAGACGTCGGAGACTTTATTCAATATCGAGACAATCCACCCGAAATTCAGTGGCCTTCACAAGAGAGTGGAGAGACTGCCGTTGAATACCAAGTAAGCGGCGTTGTAAATGCAATTGATGCTAGTGGAATGCTGAATATTCCGAGTTTCATCTCCATTTTTTTAGGCCGGGTCAAACATGATCGTCACTGTAACACTCATCATTAACACCGGCATCACCACTGGCGTTATTCGTATTTTCACGGATTTTGTTGTTCTTTATGGTGATAAAGTCAAGCACCTACAAGACCCGATCTTCCTTTCCTAGCTCAATGAAATGCACATGATCACTGAAGATCGATGGATGTTCAGTAATCAACAATTATAACCGTCATCAATGTGGCATAAAAAAAAAACTTTAACTGTTGAATTCATAATTAGGGGAGAAAGAGGTACAATGGATACTTTCAACTTTTTCAATAATATTGATAAATCAGGAAAAAGTATCAATTGAGCTCAGTTTAGTGTCATTGAAGAACAAAACGAGTATGGTGTCCATGGAATGGCAAAAATAATCCATTTCATCAAAAATGGAACGACTTATCAACACTTTTTTAGAGTCTTGATTGTTTATTTATTTTCACTTTCCCCTATCAATTCATCAACCGAACGATGATGATTCTATTGCTTAGAACAGTGTATTGATTGTACCAAAGCTTTCAAAGAATCTAAAAAACTAATTAAAATTGAATGAATCGCATCAGTTTCAACGTCTTAACTCTTCCTCGTGAAATGAACTAAAAGTCGAACTCATAATTACTGATTTCTCAGAAAATTTATGTTTATATCGTTCACTGCCAGGTATTTATTGTGTGCAATTGATCAGGTCGTCAAAAGAATGAAAATTCCATCGATAATCTAAAAATTGAATGATTATATTGAAGTTAGCAAACCAATGACCATAATCCAATTGTTTACAGCAGAGAATATTGTTTGGACATTTTTTTTTTCGAATACAATAAAATCACAATTTCAGAAAGATCGTGAAGATTAGATAAGTTACTGCCATTCTTGAACAGCAATGTTTTCATTTTAAACTACCAAGAATTCATTGCAAACGGATCTAGCGATAGTCGAAAAATACGAAAACATTGGAAAATGTTCCCATGTTGAAAATCTGAACTATTAATTTAGCGAAGAAATGATCATGATTCCGTTCATTACCTCAGGGTTTATTATCCATCGCGGTAGTATCCATCTCAGGGTGTCATTATCCATCGTGCAGAAATCGCTGAAGAACCTAATGGAGTTATAATTTCGAGGATATCTTGAGAATTGAATTCATTACCAATTCTGTTGGTTTTACCCACCATGAGAGCCAACAGTGAAACTCATAGTTATTCATTTTGCAAACAAGTGATAACGATTTTATTGTTTACTACGTGGTATCTTTCGTGCAAAAATTTTCAGACGACCGAATGAATAAAAAAAATCATGAATATTTCCCTGATTGGAGAAGTTGACTGATTATATCGTCACCATCAGCATTTATAGATCTCAATGTTTTTATCATTACTCGTAAGCCCTAAAATATGGACATAACACTGAAACTACTGTTAATTGTGCGACAATTATTCATTTTCATTTGCATAGACCACTGACACTTGATGGCGGCAAAAAATACGAATGTGTGATTTTTGAATGATAAATGAAATCGTTCCAGGGTCTCAGTATCGCTCGATAATCGATACGATACGATTGTAGAATGTGGAAAGATATTTCTTGTAGTACATCACATTTTTAAGGAATTCTTCTGCACCTCTTTATCTGAAAGACATCCCCAAAATAATCTGTGAATGCATTTTAAACTTCTTCTGTGGGCAATGAGGATGTATCCTTAAGAGAACCTGTTGATAAGCCTTCCGGTGATCCTATCGGTTGACACATCGATGGATCGACTGGAAGAGGAGGCGAAATAAAATATTATTTGTAAGTATTTCCATGAAATACCAACTGTGTCATCGATAAGAGTAGTAGAATGCTTCTGACCAAGAGGTCGGTTTGACACAGGGCGGTCGCACTTAGTGACTCGTAGGAGTGCATACCAAAGTAGTATGCACTCCTACAGTATATTTATCGTCAGCTTGTCCTCCATTCTCTGCCACTGATATTAACACATTTATTTTCCTTGATTCCGATTAAAAATCCGGAATCAATGGATTCATAGTTTCGTTTCCCTCTCTGAATATTTCTCTATAAATAGATATTCCAAAGATAATCATGTGGATCAAATCATTTACTGAGACAACGAGAAACTCCGAGCTCCAACAGCTGTGGCTCTTTCTTCAATTAAGCGTATCTGAAGCCTTTGTCAATCATTTCATTGAGATATTCTGAGAACTATCATTCTAATGAATCATGTTGAAATTGATTCGTAATGGATACTTTTTTTTTTAAAGAAAGAAGAAATTAAACCCAATGGTTTACATGATGAGCCAATTCTGATTAGCTCCGCTGCTGGTATTGTTGATAGCTTAGACGCTCACAGTTTGGAAATTCTGTTATCGTTTCTATTATTTGAATTTTAGTGACTTGTCTATGTGATTGTACTCTCCATCGCTGGAAAATTAGTGTACCGCATAGCAAAACTTCTGGTACTGGCACCCAATTCTTTAGGAATCAGAAAAATGAATTCATTTTCAGCGCAATGATATATCCGGGATTTTTTTCCCAGCGCTCTTCAATTCAATATTCTTTTATTTATTTCTTATTCATCCAGTAGTTAACCTCCATTGCTAATTCACTTCCCATCAGTGGCTACTCTAGAGATCCCTATACTATGCATACTCAACATGAAAAACATTAGAAACCAATTGTTCATTCGAGAAGTTGAATGAAATAACCTCTGCTCCCGGCTCTGCCAGGATTTGCACCTATCGAGTTTGGAAATTCGATAGTCAGTACAAATATCCGTATTTCCGTCAATTTTTCGTTTCGCTTTACTTCCTCAATCATCATCTTTCATGCTATTGGGTGCTCTTGCGTCAAGGACCATATCAACTATAGAGCGCTCAGTGACTAATATGAACAACGAATGATTGTCATTACATTATTTATAATGGGGTGTCCATTGTACAAAATTTTTTGGAAAATCCCATGGAATCACAATTTTGTTATTATTTTGAAAACTGAGTGAACGACAGTAATTCTAAATTTTGGTATATTATACTGATTTTTTTTATTGACTATATTCTACTGACATGTTGGATACAACAGCAAGGATAAAAATTGTAAAAGTTGATTCTGTTTTTGAAGAAATTGTGAAATCATGGCCCTTTTTAGACGCTCTAGAGATTTCTGCATAATGAATAACTGCTTGGAAAACAATGAAATAGGGGAGGGGAGGGTTAAATAGAAGGCACGAGCGTTGTAACAATTATCCCCTATTTTCATTATTTGTTTCTCGTGCTCATCCATTATGGCTTTTCATCAGCCCGAGGACTTACATAATTATTACTGAAAACTAAAAATTTAGACCTGAGAGAATGCATGAACATCCTCAATATCCTCTTTTTACGCATTGATGATGATTTTTGATTGTTTCGAGAAACCCTCGAGCACCACGTAATCCAATCCAATCGGTCAAATTTCGGCGATAATTGAGCGATTTTCTGTACATCATTTCGCAAAAGCACCAAATACCCGAATACCCGAAAGCATAGCAACAATAAAGAATGAAATTGCAAGGACTTACGGTGCATATGTTATTAGTTTCATCACAGCGATATGCAGTCACTCGTGTTTGTAAACTGGTATACACAGCAGAATCGATTCACGAGGGATTGATGAAAAGGTGCTAACGGTGGAATACAGAGAATATGAATGCAAATAACAGAGGTTTATGGATTCCGCGCGACCTCATGATGCAATGCCTCCGCGAAAATCGCGGGAGTTTTTGAAATTTCCCAGTGGCTGTCGCTGCAGGTGCCACAGAAACTTTTGCGAGAGCTGCAGTTACAAGTGCCACAGTAACTATCACGGTTATATCTAAAAATGTCACAGTAACGATCGAAGTGGCAATTGCCTGAATTGTCACGGTGGCTGTAGCCGAAGATTCCGCACACACTGTCGCAGTGGCTGTAGGTACAAGTATCATAGTAACTATCGCGGTGGCCGCCACCGCAATTGTCGCGGTGGTTATAGCATTAAATAGCGCAGTAAAAATTGTAGTGGCAGTTGCTTTGATTGCCGCAGTGGTTAGGTCTACAAAAACCACAGCAACAATCGCAGTGGCAATCGTCTCAGTTGCTCAATAGCTGAAAATGCCAAAGACACTATCACGGTATCTCCAGCTCCAAGTAATACAGTAACTCTCACGTTTCTATCATTCGATCTGCAGAAACAAGTGTCATACGGTTTGCGGTATCAAGTGTGACATTTGAAGCAACAGCTGCTGCGGCATTTGTAGAGTTGAAACCAGTGGCAGTCGATGCGATAATACGATCATTGTTTGTGCTGTATCAAGTGCAACACTTGAAGCGTCAGCTGCTGTGACATTTGTCGCGCTGAAGACAGCAACAGTAGAAGCGATAATATTCTCATTATTTACTACTAGTAGACGCGATAATACTATCATTCGATGTGCAGTATCAAGTGCGAACCTTGAAGCATCGGCGGTTACGACATTTGCAGCGTTGAAACCAGCGACAGTAGACGCGATAATATGATCATTGTTTATGCTGTATCAGGTGCAACACTTGAAGCGTGAACTGCTGCGACATTCACAGCGTTGAAGAGAACCACACTAGATGCATTGAAATCATCTTCCGTTTTGCGGTATCAAGTGCGACACATGGAGCGTTAGGTGCTGTGACATTTGCAGCACTGACATCAGCGACAGTAGACACGATAATATTCTCATTATTTGTGAAGTATTAGGTACGATACTTGAAGCGTTCCATACTACGACATTTGCAGCAATAATATCATCATTCGATATGAGGTATCAAGTGCGAGACTCGGAAGGTCAGCTGCTGCAGTATTTGCAGCGTTAGAAGCAGTGATAGTAGGCGCAAAAATATTATCATTCCTTTTCCGGTATCGAGTGCGGCACTTGGAGCGTCAGCTACTGCGATATTCGTAGCGCTGAAAATAGCGATAGTAGACGCGATAATATTCTCATTATTTGTAAAGTATCAAGTGCGATACTTTGAGTATTCCATGCTACGACACTTGCAGCGTTGGGACAAGCAATAATACCATCATCATTGGATACGCGGTATCAAGTGCCACACTCGGAAGGTTGGCTGCAGCGGCACATGCAGCCACAAAGAGAGCGATATCAGACAGTAATAATATTATTATTCGGTATGTAGTATCAAGTGCAACACTCGAAGGGCCAGGTGCTGCAGCATTTGTAGCGCTAGAAACAGTGATAGTAGGCGCAAAAATATTATCATTCCTTTTCCAGTATCGAGTGCAACACTTTGAACGTCAACTGCTGCCACATTCATAGCGTTGAAAAGAGCAACAGTAGATGCATTAATATTATCATTCGGTATGCAGTATCAAGTGCACCACTTGAAGCGTCAATTGCTGCGACATTCACAGCGTTAAAGAGAGCAACAGTAGATGCATTAATCTTATCATTCGGTATTCAGTATCGAGTGCGATACTTGGAGCGTCAACTGTTGCGACATTTGCCGCTTTGAAAAGAGCAAAGATGGACGTAGTAATATTATCATTTGATTTGCGGTATCAAGTGCGACACTTGAAGCGTTAGCTGCTGTTACATTCGTCGCGCTAAGAACAACGACAATAGACGCGATGATGTTCTCATTATTTGTGATGTATCAAGTACGATACTTTGAACGTCCCATGCTACGACATTTGCAGCATTGGAACGAGCAATAGTAATATCATCCCTCGGTATGGGGTATCAAGTGCGACACTCGGAGGGTTAGCTGCTGCGGCATTTGCAGCGTTAAAAATAGTGACAGTAGACCCGATAATACTATCATTCGATATGCAGTATCAAGTGCGATCCTAGAACCATCGGCTTCTATGATATTTACACCGTTGAAACCAGCGACAGTAGATGCGATAATATGATAATTGTTTATGCTGTATCTAGTGCGACACTTGTGGTGTTAGCTGCTATGACATTTGCAGCACTGGAAAGAGTGAGAGTAGATGCGGTCATATTATCATTATTTGTGCGGTATCAAGTGCGACACTTGAAACGTGAGCTGCTGCGACATTCACAGCGTTGAAAAGAGCAACAATAGATGTATTTATATCATCATTCGGTATGCAGTATCGAGTGTGACAATTGGAGCGTTAGCTGCTGCGACATTTGCAGCTTTGGAAACAGCAAAGATAGACGTAGTAATATCATCTTTCGTTCTGCGGCATCAAGTGTGACACTTGACGTGTTAACTGGTGCGACATTTGTAGCGCTGAAAACAGCGACAGTAGACGCGATAATACTTCATTATTTGTGAAGTATCAAATACGATATTTTGAGCATGCCATGTTACGACATTTTCACCGTTGGCAAAGGCAATAGTAATATCATCATTCGGTATGCGGTATCAAGTGCAACATTCAGAGGGTTAGAAGCTGCGGCATTTGCAGCGTTAAAAATACTGATAGTAGATACGATAATATGATCATTGTTCATGCTGTTTCAAGTGCGCCACTTGGAGCGTTAGCTGCTGTGACATTTGTAGCGCTGAAAACAGCGACAGTAAAGGCGATCATATTATCATTGTTTGTGCGGTATCAAGTGCGACACTTGAAGCGTGAGCTGCTGCGACATTCACCGCGTTGATAAGGGCAACAGTAGATGCATGAATATCATCATTCGGTATGCAGTATCGAGTGCGACACTTGGAGCGTTAGCTGCTGCGACATTTGCAGCTTTGAAGAAAGCAAAGATAGACATGGTAATATCATCTTTCGTTTTGCGGTATCAAGTGCGATACTTGGAGCGTTAGCTGCTATCACATTTACAGCGCTAAAAAGGTGACATCAGACGCGATAATATTCCTATTATTTGTGAAGTTTCAAGTACGATACTTTGAGCATACCATGCTACGACATTTGCACCGTTGGAAAGAGCAATACTAATATCATCATTCGGTATGCGGTATCCAGTGCGACACTCGGAGGGTTAGCTGCTGCGGCATTGGCAGCGTTAAAAATAGTGACAGTAGACGCGATAATACTATCATTCGATATGCAGTATCAAGTGCCATCCTCGAACCATCGGCTTCTATCACATTTGCACCGTTGAAACCGGTGGCAGTAGATGCGATAATACGATAATTGTTTATACTCTATCAAGTGCGACACTTGAAGCGTTAGCTGCTGCGACCTTTATAGCGCTGAGAAGAGCAACAGTAGATGCATTTATATCATCATTCGGTATGCAGTATCGAGTGTGACAATTGGAGCGTTAGCTGCTGCGACATTTGCAGCGTTAAAGGGGGGACATCAGACGCAGTAATATTATTATTCAGTATGCGGTATCAAGCGCGACACTAGAAGCGTTAACTTCTACGACATTTGCATCGTTGGAAAGAGCAACAGTTTTGCGGGATCAAGTGCGAAATTTGGAGCGTTACCTGCTGCGGCACCCGCAGCGTTGAAAAGAACGACATTGACCGCAGTAATATTATCATTGTTCGTGCGGTATCAAGTGCGACACTCGAAGCGTCAACAGCTCCGACATTTGCCGCTTTGAAAGGAGCAATAGTAGACGCAATAATATCATCCTTCGGTATCCGGTATCGAGTGNGAAACAGCAAAGATAGACGTAGTAATATCATCTTTCGTTCTGCGGCATCAAGTGTGACACTTGACGTGTTAACTGGTGCGACATTTGTAGCGCTGAAAACAGCGACAGTAGACGCGATAATACTTCATTATTTGTGAAGTATCAAATACGATATTTTGAGCATGCCATGTTACGACATTTTCACCGTTGGCAAAGGCAATAGTAATATCATCATTCGGTATGCGGTATCAAGTGCAACATTCAGAGGGTTAGAAGCTGCGGCATTTGCAGCGTTAAAAATACTGATAGTAGATACGATAATATGATCATTGTTCATGCTGTTTCAAGTGCGCCACTTGGAGCGTTAGCTGCTGTGACATTTGTAGCGCTGAAAACAGCGACAGTAAAGGCGATCATATTATCATTGTTTGTGCGGTATCAAGTGCGACACTTGAAGCGTGAGCTGCTGCGACATTCACCGCGTTGATAAGGGCAACAGTAGATGCATGAATATCATCATTCGGTATGCAGTATCGAGTGCGACACTTGGAGCGTTAGCTGCTGCGACATTTGCAGCTTTGAAGAAAGCAAAGATAGACATGGTAATATCATCTTTCGTTTTGCGGTATCAAGTGCGATACTTGGAGCGTTAGCTGCTATCACATTTACAGCGCTAAAAAGGTGACATCAGACGCGATAATATTCCTATTATTTGTGAAGTTTCAAGTACGATACTTTGAGCATACCATGCTACGACATTTGCACCGTTGGAAAGAGCAATACTAATATCATCATTCAGTATGCGGTATCCAGTGCGACACTCGGAGGGTTAGCTGCTGCGGCATTTGCAGCGTTAAAAATAGTGACAGTAGACGCGATAATACTATCATTCGATATGCAGTATCAAGTGCCATCCTCGAACCATCGGCTTCTATCACATTTGCACCGTTGAAACCGGTGGCAGTAGATGCGATAATACGATAATTGTTTATACTCTATCAAGTGCGACACTTGAAGCGTTAGCTGCTGCGACCTTTATAGCGCTGAGAAGAGCAACAGTAGATGCATTTATATCATCATTCGGTATGCAGTATCGAGTGTGACAATTGGAGCGTTAGCTGCTGCGACATTTGCAGCGTTAAAGGGGGGACATCAGACGCAGTAATATTATTATTCAGTATGCGGTATCAAGCGCGACACTAGAAGCGTTAACTTCTACGACATTTGCATCGTTGGAAAGAGCAACAGTTTTGCGGGATCAAGTGCGAAATTTGGAGCGTTACCTGCTGCGGCACCCGCAGCGTTGAAAAGAACGACATTGACCGCAGTAATATTATCATTGTTCGTGCGGTATCAAGTGCGACACTCGAAGCGTCAACAGCTCCGACATTTGCCGCTTTGAAAGGAGCAATAGTAGACGCAATAATATCATCCTTCGGTATCCGGTATCGAGTGCAACACTTGGAGCGTCAGATGCTGCGGCATTTGTAGCATTGAAAGGAGCGACATCAGACCGTACGCAGTAATACTAACACTCGGTATGCGATATCAAGTGCGACTCTTGGAACGTCAGCTGCTGTAGCATTTGTATGGCATATGCATCGGAAGGAATAACAGTAGACACCATAATATGATCGTTAATGAGTCTAGCGAAATGAAACTTATAGCATTACGCTAGAGTCGACTATCTCACGACGGAACAAGGAAATTTCCAGGGAAAATCTGGAACTAGTGTTGCAATGACTTTGATTTCACTCCCGCAACGTTGCGGAGATCTTCAGTCGGGTCGAAAACGTAAACAAAATTCTAACTTTCCTCCAATAGGCTAGAAAACATCAACAGTGGGACGTCAAGTGAGTGGGGTAACCCATACAGAAGTAGGGGAGACCGGGGCAAAGTGGAACGGTGGGGCAAAGTGGAACGTCGGGGCAAAGTGGAAAGTCGGGGCAATGTGGAACGGTAGCAAATTTTTTTCTTGAGGAGGCAAACACGCTTAAGGGTCAAACAGGGAAGTAATCGGAAGGACCAACAGTTGTTGAGGGTCAAATAAAAAAAGTCACTGCGACTTGTAACCATATTTCGAGTAAGAAGTCTTAAATTAAGAACCGTTGGGTTCTAGAGGGGGTACCAAGATGAAACATGGGAATCTCCAGTTGATAAGAATATTAGAGCGACTCTTAGTGTATTATGACGTATTTAAAATAGTATGGAAAATATTGAGGCTCAACCCTTTTTGCTCCTTACGTAGAAGTAAAACCTCGTGTTTCGAGGTGTTGGCTTTTAAATGTTCCGCGCACCACGATTTTCATTCCACTTGAACTGTTTCTTTTCAATGTTTGTTAGATAAAACCGTTTAAGGATATCCAAGTATCTTTTATAGATTGATACAAACCACAGTATAGATTCAACAATGTTCAATCATCACATTTGTCAATTAAATTGTGTGACAAAAATTTTAAAAAAATCATGGATATTCAGCGTCATTTAAATTATCATTTTGTAGGGAATCATCTTTTCTTTAAACATTCTCTTCTTATAAATATATATATATATATATATATATTTTATTTTTTATTTTTTCTATTTCATTGGTTTTATCGAAGTAATTCTCGATTTGAAACCCCTCCTCTAGCCTGCCTTCCCTCCTTTCTTTTTTCCTCTCATTGTTATATGCGGTATCATGGCCGTCTTACTCTTAGCTGTGCCCCATTCGAGCTAGGACTGCACGGGAAACCCTGTAAAACCCCAGTCGCACAGCCGGCCAATTTGTGCAGTGGCCTAATATATCCATCTGTTACACTGACTAGATGGAGACACTAGGCCGCTACACCGTTCCTACCACCCGCAATTTTTGTGCGAGCCAGCTGTTCCTAAGCGGTCCACCCATCCAAGTACTAACCCAGCTCAACGCTGCTTAGCTTGGATGTCCGCTGGAGCAACACCTCACCCACCTAGCCATTACAGTCGGTTCCCTTCTTATAAATAATTAATTGAAATTGTTTAAACTTTCAGATACCTTATTTTTTTAGGCATGGAATCGATTTCTGGTAAAATTCTGAATATGAATAAATTTTTTGCCTTTCCGAACAAATGATTTTTATCGTGGAAAATTGATTGTTCATAAATTATTTTTAAAAAATGCTCGTAATTTTCAAAAATTTCAATTTTTCAATTGTTTTATGAATTCCTCCAAAAATTACTCTTTCTAATTTTTTTCACATTTTGAAAATATTTTCTGACCGTTCAATATCGAGATTCAAATTTAGACCTTCACATTTTAAATAATAATATCATTGCAAAATGTCTGGAAACTTAGGGTCAAATGGAGCTAAAATGAAAGCTCTGATATTCGACGACAAAAGTAGAAAAGCATTTCATTGAGTAAAAAATAGCCGAAGCACTTGGACATCCTTAAGTTGCCTACTCCTTCACCTGAGTTTTTGAGGAATATTGCAGAATGTAAGGGAAATAGCCAAATTTTTGCAATAACCTTTTTTGTAACTCGAATGACAATTATGGTACGAGGAGCATTTTGAAGCCACATACCTGGAAAACTATGTTCTACCTCGACGTATGGGGGAAAAATGAGTTGTGCCCAAAATTTTCGTTACTTTTTACGTATCCCTTAGTCTATACAGACTCGCTCAACGACTATCCTTATCAACCGAGAACTTCCAAATTCCACCTGGGTTCGAAGTTTCACCCTGGCTTAAGGGGATATACACCACTGTTTGACCCTCAGAAACGTTTGACCTTTCATCTTTTTTCGACTAATAAAGTTAAAAAAAAAGTTGCCCAAAATTAGCTCTAAATTCGTTTTTGCTACCGTTTCACTTTGCCCCGCGTTCCACTTTGCCCCGCCGTTCCACTTTGCCCCACCGTTCCACTTTGCCCCGGTCTCCCCTAGGAAACGCTTAGACAATACCTTCAATTCACTGCGAAACTCTCAACATTACTCTGATTTTTCCCAAAAATTTCAGTGAAAGCCAAAGTCAGTCACTTCAGCTCTTGCTTCTTCTCGAACTCATCCCGGATCCAAGGAACACAGCTCGAAAACAATATCATACTTGTTCCTTCATTAATTAAGCATAAAAAATGATGGTTGGTAAGCTTGTCACCTTTCCACCAAAAAATCGTATCTCCCTTTAAGAGTCATCCATCCGAAAATTTACGCGTAGATTCAAGATGCAAATACTCTAAATCTATGATTTTTCCAGAAATTGTTTCTAATTTTTCCTGTAAACTATGAATCAATCTTCCCCATCTCAATGATCTTCTCATATCAATGATCACTGAGCATTCGTCTATTATTCAGCGCCTCCGAATCAATCATCATCAACGCAATCATTTTTTATTCCTGTGATGAAGAGAAATAGCTGTCTCTATCTTGCTTTTGAATCCATGTATCAAACAGCGCACTCGAACCCATCAGTAAACCAGACGTCGCCATCTCTCGGTTTTACATGTGAACTACAAAAGTCACTAGACTGCTCAAATACGACGCCGTGAATTCAGACATCTGAAACCACGGCGCCCGCGGCGTTGTCTTTACTACAACCTCACTAGTCAATAATATCATGGTGGCAGTCTTCCATCCTATTATTGGCTAAATAAAACAAAAATTCTTTTCCTCACCATTTAAATGTTTATTAATGAAATTCAATCATTTTTGCGGCATTGAATTTCTAAATTTTTATTCTTTATACCACCAAAATTCTTCTGGTAGGTGCCGATATATATATATGTTTAAGGGTTATTATGGTGACACTGCAATGTTTTGAAGTATAATTCAAATGTATGAATTATAACCTCAAAACCGAACAGCTCTTGGCATGACCCGGGAGCACCACGTGGAGGTGGCTGTTCAAGGCTCCCAAAAAGTTGTTAATTGTGGGTGTGTATTCACAATTTCCAACTGGCGCAATGCTGTAATATGCTGCCTGGTCGGGTTACGCACGGTCGCTATGTTCAGATGGTAAATGACGCTCATACCTTGCTCTACCTCCTCATGCACTTAGATCCGCCGCGGTCCCTTCTGACCGCAAGTTTTATTACAAAACGTAAGAACTCCACTTTCAGGAATATTCGCGTCAGATATTCGGACTGAGGTTATCGGCATACTGGAGGGGTCGCGAGGTCGAGGTCAAAGTTGCAGGACGAACACTATACCACACGACGAACTAGAGTACGAATACCACTAGTGGTCATTTCGATGACTGTCATCAAAGTGACCATAGCTCCATTTATCGTATGCTTAAGAAATCCGTTACTGTCATCAAACTGGCCTTTATATATATATGTAAACATATATTTGTTTATTTATTTATATATATAAATGAATGAACAAATAAATAATCCATAAATATAAGTAAATAAATAAACGAATAATATAGCTAACCCCCCCCCCNTTTATATATATAAATGAATGAACAAATAAATAATCCATAAATATAAGTAAATAAATAAACGAATAATATAGCTAACCCCCCCCCCGGCGCATAACCATGGAGAATATGCCGGACTTATCCTCCACTCCTCCTTGTGCGAATGTCGCACAAAGAGGAATGGAGAAGAATACACCTCCTATGCATAAGAGCGTGGAGGATTTCAATCGGCCGTTCCTCTTTGTGCGATATTCGCACAGACACAAGCCTCTCACTACACCCCCCTCACAACCCCAAAAAAATCAGAAAATCCGAAACAACTCAGATAAATAAAATAAATAAAATAAAATATATAAAAAACAAAAAAAACAATAAAAGAGATAATAAGAAAATAAGCAGTAAACCAACAGATAAAATTAACCCCGAATAATTACCCAAGAGAGTAAACCACTTCACCCGTGTCAAAAATCAAATAGGAAAGGAAATATTCCAAAATACTTACTGTAATCCCTGGTACACACACAAAATTAAAAATACTTCAATAGTCACCAAGCGAACGAGGGAAACTGACAGGTTAATGGGAAATGCTATGCAATCCGAACTCCCAAGAATGCCACCGTCAGCACGCAGCCGCTCACGGCCACCGCCCGGTGCACGGTTATCAAGCAAAATAACTCTATCCATACTACACATAAAATTTAAAACTTCAACTCCTCAAAATTGCTTCCAAAATGCAATCGGAAACAATTATGAGCGAGCGCTGTAATGTCCAAAATTTTGTACTAGGAATTTAAGACTAGATCAAATTTTATGTAAAACTATAGTTATAAGTTATATTATAATTAAGAATCCAACAGCTGAAAACGAAATTGAGTACATTTTATCACTTAAACTCAATTCAAAATTCCAAAGGCACTGGAATCGAGTTCAAAAGTGATGAAACGACACACTCAGCACGCCCCAATTACTTAATAGTAAGATTCACACGCGAAGAAATGATTGAAAATCGATTAATCGAGACCAAAAAAAACCGAATGAACTACTTCCCCATAAAAACCAAAAGAGTGGGAAAGGTCATACGACATTTTCAACCAATCGAAAATGGACTCATTGGAGCCCATGTGACAAGTGACCCCAAAATTCATATAAACATGTCGGAAAAACCAAAATTAAGCAGTCTTGAATCAGCGACGGAGCAGTAACAATTCTGGTAGAAATAGTTCATTTAATCGGTCCGGTTTTTCAATCCTTCCTTCGATTATGCGTGATAATACTGAATTAATAGTAAGTTATGAACAATTGAAATTATCCGGGAATAAAATTTCTTTAACCAAGAGGGGTGACTTTTTTTGCAAATAAGGAATTCGTTTATTGTGACGCGTTGTGGACAGTCTCAACCAAACTCTTAAAATCTTCAAATTCAACTGCCAAAAATTCATTAAAATATCAACGAGTAGAAGAAAGTGTTTCCGTGAAAGTATCCATAATAGCCTTTAGCGCGACTAATTGCTGGTGAGGAAATTACGGATTTACCCAGGGATCTACAAATACATCGAATAATTTATAAATAACAGACCGAATTGTGAGTAACAAAATTTGTAAACCCAACTTTGAATCCTTCAGATCATTCCAGGGATAGGAATTTTAGCTACATAGATTTCTGTAAAATCATCATGTTTTTGTAAACCCAGTAGTTATACAAAATATATTTAAATCCAAATTTGATTCCCATTACAACTCTAAATTTCTTGATTGGAAATTAGTCTCAACTCAAGCCCTATCCCTAAATCAAACCCTTTTCCTTTATATTTTAGAAAAAGGTAAGAGTATAAAACTTTGCGTCGTCCAATAATTTAAAAAATTCAATAATTTTAGCTTTGATTTTAATGTGACAATTAAAACATGCCCATTCGACGCTAAAACCCTTCTCTGGACATAACATATGAGTTTGAATCGATGTCTCAATATTACAAAAATGAATTGGATTCAGAACGGTTATTTCTTTCAGGGCCCCCGAGTTCCTTATCCCGCTCCTGGGACAACTAGAAAACAGAACATGCGGAAAAGATTTTCCGGGTCCGAAAGGTATAGTAAAATCATGAGGATTTGCGGCTAGCATCATAATGTGTTTGCCCGAAAAATTCAAGAATTTTTATAAAATGTTTGGAATAATTTACATAATTAAAAATCATTGGAATCTTTTTAATTTTTTATTTCACGTCGTAGGATATTTTTTTCAATTCCGTGGGTTGATTCCAATTGAAGATAGCCTCATGTCATATTTGTATTTAAAAAAAGGAAAATTATTGAAAAAATCGATTTTTTTCTCCACTATTCAATTCTTGAAGGTGTGAATTTTCATCATAGTGTGAATTATCATCATCAAGTATCATATAAAAAATTGGGATAATTTTGGAACTAAAATTGGAGTGCTGAGAGAAGACCGAAGTTTATGAATTGTCACGGCACCCGAAAAACATGGGTTTTTTCATATTTCAAACGAGATAGCGCAAAAACTATCCGATAAAAAGAAATGAAACTCCGTTGTGAACAAGAGGAATAGTGAACCTAAAGAATGAGATCAGTCCCGTATTGCGGGCTACACTGTTGAAAAGGATAGTAGTGATTAGTGACGGTCAACGTGGAACAAACTGCCTTGGGTCAGTGTCACGGGCACTAACCGCAGCGCGAATTCCGGCCAACAGACGTGAACTCTGATTGGCGGAGATTTTAGCACATCAAGCAGGGGCTTTGATGGATCCACCGAATGATTTTGGCATTTCAGCCGGACCTAATCGATTTGCCGTAAGATTGACAATAGGATGGTTCCCGTAAAGGTTATCGGATGACTCTAAAATTTGGCACTTCTTCACGATAACCCTATGGGCCCTCAAAAACGCGTGATTTCAGATCAAATACTAATTGGCGACGAAACGAAACCGCAAAATTTACTAACCGGAAGCGCGAAGCAAACGAAAAATAATTCCGTTTAAACGGGAAAACAAAACTCGATTATCTCAGGGATAGTGGGAAAAATGACCACACCTTAGTGGGAAACAAAACCCTAATTTCTCTCTCTCTCTCTCTACTCACGATCCGTTTCCGGATGTCGCCGGAGGTGGATGTTCTCAGGTCCTGGTGGTGTCTCTAACGAACATCCCCACATGTTCGTTACAATATCAAGACTACCTAGCTCGTGAAGAAAATGCAGCAATTGTTATTTACACATGTCGTGAGAACAATGATGAGACAGCGTTATGTTATAATGGTATTAAAAGGGTTGAAGAATTAAAATATCAGATGAAATATGTTTTATACATTGGTTTTTACGAGGATTTTCAACACTATGAACCAATAGAGTGTATTCATTTTTTCATAAAGAAAAACTATAAAAAGTGGTGTGTAATATGTCAGAAAGGGTTCCAAAAGGACTTTAAACGTAGATGCCTTGGAAAATGTTTAATGTCTCTCAATTTACTCCCCTGTGAACCAGTGAATTTAATCAGATGTGTAGACTGTTTATGTTCATTCGCCGGTGAGAACTGTTTCAATCGTCACGAAGAGGATATTTCATACCATGGAAAACAGTGTGTGTGTTCGGCGAAACGAATTTGTCGGGTATGGGGTTCTCAAATTATTGTTGGAAAAATTCATCATTGTGGTCAAATTTGGTGGTCAATTTGTGGTGAATATCGCGCACCTGGACACGGTTGTTTCATGAAAAAAGTGAATCTCCTTCCCTATCTGAGAAGTGGCCCTCCTCCCCTATCTGAGAAGCACAACAGAACGCATAAATAGAGTACTTGGCAGGGTTGGGCACGTAATTTACTCGGAGTAAATTACCTTGTACGTTACATGTAAGAAACTATGTAAATTACCTTCTCCAGTTTTTTACATTTTTTGTGGCGACTCCGCCCACTGCAGTTTCCACTCCGGCCACGGCGCAGCGTGCCGATCAACCTCAAGGCGGAACCCGTCGCCCGCGGAAGCAAGCCTTGATACCAAAGCCATTCTACGCCTAACGCTTACACCACACGTGAAGCATACGATATCACTCATTCCAAAGTTTAATTTGTATTAACTATTTCTACTTCTGATAATAAATATTAGTATTGTTATATACTGTGGTGATTACTCTATCCTGGGGAACCCTCACAATAAGCTAAATTGGTGACCCCGACGTGATCTCAACAGATTACGTTTCTACACGAGGTTGACCCCATCGAGCACGAGTCACCGCATCTACAGAGTCATGCCACTCACCCACTCGCCATCCGGTAATCAGGGTGATTTGACACTACAACTAGATGAACAGCAACAACAACAAGCATTACTACAGCAGCAGCAACAACAATTGTTGGCACAGAAATAACAGCAACAGCATCAACAGAATTTGTTGGCACAACAGCAACAGCAGCAACAAAATCAGCAAGTATTGCCTCCATTAGTTCCTCTTGGTATTGACGCACAAGCAACTGGTGTTATCGCTGCTGGTGTATTTGGCATCCAACAAAATGCCGTTCCACTGATGATGCCAGTCAACCACGCCCAGTCACTTGGATACAATGAAGCTCAAATCATGGCAGTCACCCACTTCAAACTACCAGATTTTTGGTCTCATGATCCGGAACTTTGGTTCATCCACATCGAAGCCCTGTTCACCACCAGAAACATCAGAAGTGACCAGACGAAGTATGGAGCTGTTGTTGCTGCCTTGGGCTCGGATGTTCTCAAGGAGATGTCCGACGTTCTCAGGAATCCACCGCCCACAGATACGTATATTAACCTCAAAAATATACTTCTCAAACGTTTCACTGACTCAGTTGATCNTCACCGCCCACAGATACATATATTAACTTCAAAAATATACTTCTCAAACGTTTCACTGACTCAGTTGATCGCCAGTTACATAAACTGTTGACAGAGATGCAGCTTGGTACACAAAAGCCGAGCCAACTTCTCAGGCAAATGAAAACGCTCGCTGGCAACAGAGCAAGCGAAGAACTCATTCGCAGCAGATGGCTGGCCCTGTTGCCTGATACTGTGTCCAAGATCCTCAAAGCAGTCTCTAACAACTCCACTCTCGATCAGCTCGCTGAGGCAGCCGACAGCTGTATGGAAAATCACACCAGCTCCCAAGTCCTGTCAACCAGCTTCCAGTCCATGGCTCTCAACAACCAGCCAATGCTACCCAGTGCTCAGCAACCCATGACCTTCATTCCTCAGCCCATGGGAGCTGAAACGCAGGTCATGGCAGCCAGTCACGTGCCATATCAGAGGCAGAGCAACAGCAACATTGAGCTGAGACTGAGCGCAGTGGAGAAAACATTGGAAGTTCTGGCTGCATCAGTCAGTAGTCTATCAGCCAAGCTTGCAGGGGACCAGGACAGAAGATCACGATCTCGATCTCGCACCCCAGGACCACCTGATCAGCGCTTCTACCATCGTAGATTCGGTGCCAAGGCTGTCAGATGCCTCAAGCCTTGCACCTGGGTGCCTAGCAATCAGGGAAACTAGTTGAGCTGTCGTCAGTCCAGGCGGTTGGCGACAGCGTTCAAAACATTCCACCGATCAAAGAGCAGCGTCTACATGTCTACGACAAATCTTCTCACACCAGATTTCTTGTTGACTCCGGCTCTGTCGTATCTGTTATACCACGAGCTCTTGTCAAGCAGAACCTGCAACCATCGGACTTCAAACTCTACGCTGCGAACTCCACCAGTATCACAACCTATGGACATCAACCAATCACACTTAACCTCGGTCTCCGTCGAGCATTTACCTGGCCTTTCATCGTTGCTGACGTTCAGTCCGCAATCATCGGGGCTGACTTCATTGTTCACTTCGGATTGATGATAGACCTCAAGAAACATCGTCTGATCGACCCTCTCACTTCATTATCAACAACTGGAGAACTTGTCGAAACCTCAGTGTTCGGGATATCTACTGTAGACCAACACGTGCTCCCTGACAGCTTCCCTGAGGGCAAGTATGCAGCACTTCTCCAGCAGTTCATCGATATCACCAAGCCTACTATCTCTGCCGCTTCACAAAACTCTGCAGACGTGGCGCACTACATCGTCACTCAAGGACCTCCAGTTGTGGAGCGATTTCGGAGATTATCTGGTGAGAAACTGAAAGCTGCAAAGGATGACATCAACTTTCTGCTAGAGCTTGGTGTCATTCGATCATCCAGCAGTCAATGGGCGAGTCCAATCCACATGGTACCTAAGAAACTTGAAGGCTGGCGTACCACTGGAGATTTCAGGCGACTCAACGCTCAGACAGTCCCTGATCGCTACCCAGTGCCCTACCCACAGGATATCTTTCAACGCCTGCATGGTAAGAAAATATTTTCAACAATTGATCTTGTACGAGCATACCACCAAATCCCCATGGCTCCAGAGGACATCGAAAAGACTGCGATTACAACACCCTTCGGTCTCTTCGAATTTCTGGGCATGCCCCCTGGACTACGTAATGCAACTCAGACCTTTCAACGTCATATGGACAACATCCTTAGGGGTCTGGACTTTGTTGGCTGCTTCATTGATGACCTCATCGTGGCTTCTGAAACCCATGAGGAGCATCTTCAACATCTTCAGAAAGTCTTCTCCATCCTGCGTCAACACAAGCTCACGCTGAACCCTAGCAAGTGTGAGTTTGGCAAGGAAGAAGTAACTTACCTTGGTTACACTATCAACCAACATGGATACAAAGCTCCAGACTCACGTGTCGAGGCGATCATCTCTTTTCCAAAGCCAGAAACCGTCGTCGAACTCCGTCGGTTTCTCGGGATGGTAAATTATTACCGCAAGAGCATCCCCAACCCTGCAGAGATTCAGGCACCTCTGAATGGACTCATCCCAAGCCAGAAGAAGAATGACAAAACTAAGATCCAGTGGACCGCTGTCACGGAGCAAGCTCTGGAAAACCTCAAACAGAGTGTGGCTTCAGCAGCTCGCACAGCTTTCCTGTCACCTTCTGCTCCTCTCTCACTCACAACTGATGCCTCTGACACCGCCATAGGCGCATCACTGGAACAGTTCGAGGGCAACAGCTGGAAGCCAGTTGGTTTTTTCTCCAGGAAACTAAGCCCAGCAGAGCAAGGGTGGAGCACGTATGACAGATAGTTGCTGGCAATCTTCGCTGCCATCAAATTCTTTCGTCATATTCTCGAGGGACACCACTTCGTCATCAGGACTGACCACAAACCCTTGGTCTACGCCTTTTCGCAAAAAGCAGAGAAAGCTTCTCCTCGTCAACTCAAATTTCTTGGCTACATCTCGCAGTTTACCACTGAGATTGTGCATTTGAAGGGACAAGAGAATGTTGTCGCAGATGCACTCTCCAGGATCAACGCGATCAACATGCCCACCATCCTGAGCCCTGAGAGAATCCACCAAGAGCAGGAGGAAGACGAAGAGCTCCAGCAACTCATCGACAACACCAACAATTCTCTGAAACTACAGAAATTATCGATCGATGGCACTCACTCGATCTACTGTGACATTTCTTCAGGCGTTGTAAGACCCTTCATCCCTAAAAATCTACGACGAGAAGCCTTTGACACTGTGCATGGATTGTCCCATCCCAGTGGACGAGTCACCGTTCGTACCCTCAAGCAGAAGTACATCTGGCCCGGTCTCAAGAGAGACGCACTGGAGTGGTCTCGCAACTGCATCGCCTGTCAACGCTCAAAAATTCAGCGTCACAATCGTCTGACACCCAAACACATCGACGTGCCAGACACTCGCTTCAACCATGTACATCTTGATCTCATCGAGCTTCCAGTGGTAAACCAGCTCAGGTACTGTCTGACAATTATCGACAGATTCTCCAGGTGGCCCGCAGCGATCCCCCTGAAGGATATGACAGCTGACACCGTCTGTACCGCATTCTACACCCACTGGATTGCTCAATTTGGCACACCTCTCACCATCACGACTGATCAAGGCTCTCAGTTCGAGTCTGCACTCTTCAAGGCCCTGACTCAGCTGATTGGTGCTAACCGCATCAGAACCACACCGTATCATCCGCAGTCTAACGGACTGGTTGAAAGGTGGCACAGAACTCTCAAAGCAGCTCTGATGTGCAGCTCACAAGCTCCATGGCCTGAAGTTCTTCCGACAGTCCTCCTCGGTCCCCGCACCTGCTATAAGGAAGACCTGAACGCTTCTCCTGCTGACGGCGTTTTTGGGACAGGATGACGCGTTCCTGGAGAGTTTTTTGCCTCGGAGGACATGCCAGCAGATCCCCAGACCTTCGTCGAAAAATTTCGCGAGCACATCAGAAGCCTGAGACCTACCCCAACCGCTCATCATATCAAAGAGCGCATGTTCATCCTGAAAAACTTCTACTCCTGCTCTCACGTATTTCTCCGCATCGATGCAGTCAAACGACCCTTGGAACCACCTTACTCTGGACCCCATGAGGTTATCGAGCGGATTGACGATTATACCTTCAAGATCAAGGTCGATGGGATCGAGAAGGTCGTGTCGGTGGAGAGACTCAAACCAGCTTACGTGGCTAAACAGGACCCTGAAAATCCTCAACAATCTCAGCAGGCTGAGGTACCTGAAATACCTGAAAACATCAGACGCCCGCTGCCGTCCACAAGCATGGATCGACCTCTTCGCACATACTCCAGGAGAGATAAGACTGTTTCGTTCCCTTCGGCTCCTCCGAAGGTTACTGGGGGGGAGTGGTTGTGGCGACTCCGCCCACTGCAGTTTCCACTCCGGCCATGGCGCAGCGTGCCGATCAACCTCAAGGCGCAACCCGTCGCCCGCGGAAGCAAGCCTTGATACCAAAGCCATTCTACGCCTAACGCTTACACCACACGTGAAGCATACGATATCACTCATTCCAAAGTTTAATTTGTATTAACTATTTCTACTTCTGATAATAAATATTAGTGTTGTTATGCACTGTGGTGATTACTCTATCCTGGGGAACCCTCACAATAAGCTAAATTTTTACACCAAGTGGCGCCATCTGGCGTCATCCAAAGTAATGTAGATTTGGGAGGGAAAACTAACATGTTCACACATAACGTCCTCCTGAAGCTGGTCCAGCTGATGATTTCGTTCATTAAATTATTATCTTCATTTATCGTAAATCAATATATAATTGGAATATTCCAGTGTTAAACTGAATTTTAATACGATGGGTAACGGGGGATGAAAATCTCATACTTATTATGAAAACGGAAGGTTTGAACGCCTACAGGGGGGGAGTGTCAAGTGTCTAGTCTGCCTCAAGACGTTTTCTAGCACATATCAGGAGAGATTGAAGAAACACAGGTAAATGAATGGAAATTGGAAACTGCAATCCCTCAAAATCATTTATTTTTGCTTGCAAAATCACTTAGATGCACTAAAGAGAGAAAAGTAATTTATAGTGACATAACCTCTGTGACTTTTAAAGCTGAGTGTCAGGATCCTGCAGAAAGCGGTGGAGAGATTCGTCCTGAGGACTCTGATTCATCTACCAACGAGCAGGCAAATGATACATATGTAACTCTGATGAAATCTAGAGATTCGTGGATGCAATAAAAATTTGAAATCAATTATATCTCTTTCGATTGTCATTAGAACGTCCCCCCTAAGGTTCCTCCAGAAGCCGCAGCTCTTCCTCCACAAGAATCGTTGCAGATCTCAGCAACCCCACGACCACGTAAACGCAAAATCACCGGTTTCGTTGACACAATAACTGCTGAGAACCAAGAAGAGTGTAATGTCAAGCTGGTCACACTGTTGTGTGCAGCAAACATCGATCTCAAAGTTGTTGAGTCTCCTTTTTTGAAAGATTTTATTGATCCTGTGAGGCCAGCTTACCAACTCCCTACCCTGGACGAGACGAAGACGGTCTATCTCAACAAAGTTTCGAAGACAGTAGAAGCTAAGAAACAGGAAGTGTCATCTGCAGATGGGATATTGTTGCTAAGCAAATCAGAGCTTGTTGTTGGAGAGACGAAAACCGAAAAATTAATGGCAGTGATTCAAGCCTGTAAAGACACGAGACTTTATGCTGGCACATGGGATGTCGAGCTGACTGAGGTGCAGCTACTTGAATCGCTTGAAACAGAGGTTATTCGCAATGTTAGCAGCCAAGTTGAAGACAAATATGGAATGCATCTCTATGCTGTTGTCTTGGAGGATCGAATGATGGAGCTAAGTGTGGAGAAGGACTCAGATATTTGTTATTTCATTGATCAAAAAGCATTGATGAAGTTTGCAGCTGAAAAAGTAGAGAAGAAAGATCTAACTGAATGCTTAAACGATCTCATGCATGAATTTCAAATGGAATCGGTGGGAGAGTTACCTGAACGTTGTACTTTCTCATCAAGAGGCTCTGCTTATACATGGCAGGAAAGATATCAATTGGTCTCTCATTACCTCCAAGATGTAACACCAGTGAAATTGGTAGCAGGTGCAGGTAAAATCCAGCTGAACAAAGACATTGCTAATCGTATTTTTGATGTAGAATTCGAACAAGAGGTTCAACAGGAGCTTGATTTATTGACATCATTGAAGAATTTGGAGGAAAAATGTGAGAATAAACAAACGACTCTGGCAGATATGATCGAGGCCTGGCTTGAATTTGAGAAAATATGTGAAGACACTCACGAGGGAAAGATTGATTTTGACAAAGATATCTTTTCCTCACTTATGCTAGCTGCCAATTTCTTTCATCACCAGTATCGTGGTCAGTTCTTTGCTCGGAATTCATTAGGGATGCAGAATCTGACCGATTTCCTGGTACTGGCTCTATCCCTTGATGGTTTGAATGGGTACACTGCCTACAAAAAAAGGGAAACACCATTTGAAAATTTGTTCAGGAAGAAAATTCTAAAGTGGGAGCTCTTCTAGAACTTGGCTGAGAATAAATACCCCGAGTTGACTAGATTCGTCCACAAAATCCTGCGAGTACCAGTAACAACCCTCGAAATTGATTTCTGAGAAGGTTCTTCGAACAATTTGTTACCAGGCACTCACCAAAAACTCGTGGATATCCATCATCACCTGACGACCGAGGAGCTGTTCTCACGTGTCAGGATATGAAGTCCCTCATCATTCAGCCATGATCATGGTCCTGACGAACCAGAGTAATACTCAACTGCGACAATTTGCCTAGTCTCTGACGATGCACTTTATTATTATTATGACTTTCTTTAATTTTTTTTCTACATTCGAGTTCTTCCTCATTCCTTGGAATATCTCCAAGACTATGAAACGATGAACTATGCCAACAAGCTTAGATTTATTGTTTTTCCATTTGATACTTTAAAGTGTGTTGCATTGTTCTCAATAGAAATTTTCAAATGCGTGAATTTCACGAAAGATGAGATTTATTGAAACTATAATTGTTGTCATTTAAAGATTATTATCATAGAAACTATCAACCTATCTTCTACTATGGTAGAAGCAGGTAATTAATCATAGCATAAATAAGTATTGGCAGAATATTACTTAAGAATGGATACAAGTTTATTAATGACAATAAAGAAATATGTCTAGTTTGAAAAATTTTTATTTTCAACTTTGATTTTCACTGCATCCCTTGATTGTAATTTCCCCAGGAATTTATTCATCCTCACTGAAATCTTGCATTTTCAGGGCATAATAGATGGCTACTAGCTTCATAGAATGATCTACGCTCAATCTATTCCTCAAATCGGAATGGATGAACGCCCAATTAGAGAATAATCTCTCTATTTGGGCAGATGAGCTTGGAATATTAAGCAATCTTTGAGCTAATTGGCTCAAAGTAGGATAATATCCTTCTGCCAAACACCAAAATGCTTTTGGGGATGTTATTTGCTTGTCAAATATAGTCTTGAATATTCCTGTTCTTTCTTTATACTCTCTGAGGCATTCCCACTGTTGCAGATCTCTTCGAGCCATTTGTTCGTTTAAAAATTCATCAACTTTTGCCTTCAACAACTCCAGATGAGTGAACTGTTTCCCTTGATAGACAGGATGGAGAAAGTTTGCAGTTAAAGCAATCAGTTGCAACACTTTCTCTAGACGTTTGTTGACCACCTCATCAACTTTATCATCAGGTACAGGAATATTCAACTTCAGCCAATATTCCACAGCATCAGCGATGTTTCGATCAGCTGCTTGACATGAATTTACAAGTTGACAGACTGGATCGAAAAGTATTATTGCGTTCTGCAATTGAGCTGCCAGTGTGCTGTCCTCGAGTAATTTTCGATTGTGCTCCTTCAGTACAACAATGCCTTCCTGTACTAGCTGACGCATGATATTGAGATTTTTAAGGCAGCACCGAAAAGTGTCCCTAAATGTACACCATCGTGTTTCGCATGCCAGCATAATCCTCGTGCCTTTTCATTTCTTCAGCTCTCGCTCTGCCTCCGAGGTCCTGAACTCACGCAACAATTTGTTGAGACTCGGCGAAATCTGGGCTGACCAGGGACTTGAGCAATAATTTCCCACTATGTGAGTTACAAGTGACATGCCACACATCCACCAATCGTCCCATATGCACCATCGCTGATGCATTATCAGAAACAACTGCATAAATGTTGATGTTGAACATTTCTCTAGCCATGACAACAGCCTCATCAATGACCAGAGCCAGTTGATCACCTGTCTCCTTCAATTCACTGAAGTCCCACGAATGGAGGAATAGACTTGTTTGATCCTGCTTGTAAATGGTACATACTACGTTTTTTGTATTCGCAGCAGAGTTCTTCCACCCATCAATCACAAGCACACCATCTGTTTCTTCTGCACTCTTCAAAACCTCATTAATTTCGGTGTAAACTTTGTCTAATAATTTCGTTGACAGTTTCTTCCTTGATGGAGGTTTGTAAGATGCATTGAAACACTGAACCAATTCTTTAAAGAGTTGGGCTTTAACCACATTGAATGGTATATTACATCCAAAGAAAAAATTAGCCAGAGTTACATCGATCTTCTCCACTTGTTGAGGCGAAAGAGTTGAGCCCCGTTTCGAGTTCCAGGTGAACTTCGAAGATCGACCTGACATATTTTCAGGATTTGTTGAAGTTTCAGAAGCCGAATTTATATTTCATGTATCTGAAAATTGAAATTCTTTAATTTTTTTTCTCCATTTCAATATTTATCATCGTATTGGTACTCATTTTTCATGATAAAACATTCATACTCACGATGGTCAATTATTTCGATTCAGTTATGATTTGGGATTCAGCTACAATTGTTATGCGATAATAGGTCATTTCCACTTGCACTATAGTTAATATTGTTAATAAATAATTACACTTCCTACAAAGTTTTCACTTAACAATGTTTTTCAGTCAACAACAGACTCGATACCGTGGATAATTGTGAGGTTATGTAGTTTTTTACATTCTTTACATATATTACGTCCCCAAAGGTAAATTACGAGTTATTTACGTTGCCACGTAAAAAACTGCCTTTACTCCGATATGCCCAACCCTGGTACTTGGCTAACATAACATTCGAACGATCTTCCAGCCTCCAAAGAAGATCGGACAGATGCTGCCAAGTGCAAAGGATCCAAGACCACCTCTGAGCACACCAGAAGTGTACGAGATCCCCTGCTCATGCGGGAAAGTGTACATTAGAGAAACCGGGAGGAAGATCAGTACACGCATCAAGGAATACCAGCGGTGCTCCAAATAGGTCACTTAGAACAGTCTGCCCTGGCTAAACACTGGGCGGACACTGGACATACTATCCAGTACGACCAAGCCAGAATGTTGGCCAAATCCCAAGGGTATTTCGAAAGGAAATACCGAGAGGGTTTGGAGATCCATAAAAACCCTAACAACCTCAACAGGGACAGAGGATATCAAGTGAACCCCATTTGGAAAACCGTCCTCCCGGTTTTTTAATTGACCAGCTGATCAATTAAAAACATATGATTGGCTGACCACCGCCCCCCCTCCCCCTTCCCCCACCTGCACAAGGAAAGGAATATAAGGACTACCCCAAGACATCGGAGCTTAGAATCGGAGCTCATAGCCCTGAAGATGCAGACTGCAATGTCTGCGAAACGTCGGCGCAACGCTAAATGCAAACGCGGCATCCATCCGGACGCCAAAGATGTCATTAATCATGGCCGTGAAAGCCTCAAAACTAAAATTTACTGATAGTTTGAATTATATCCAAATGCCTTTATCTGCTTTCCCGAAAACTTTTGGTTTAACCGGGTTATGTAAAGGATATGCAAAAAAAAAACAAGAAGATGTAAACTATAAATTAATTTTCAAAGAAGAACTTGAACGTTATTGTACGCAATACGTCATCATTTTACGTAGATCTATTATGCCTTTTCGTTCATTTATAATGAAAGTGGAAAATATTTGTCCTTTTTCTAGATGTGTTATAATTGTATCGACGTGTATGGAAATTTTTCGTTCAAATTATCTTAAAAAAGACCAAGTAGGTATTATACATAAAATTGGATGGATATCGTGTTGATGCTGACCGTCAAAGATTTGCGTATCAATTCCATGGATGCTATTTGCATGGGTGTTGTAAATGTTTTACTACTAATAGAGAAGAAGCGCTTAACGATGGTACATCCTTATCTGACCATTATGCAGAATGTGTTTGGAAAATTTGGTTAAAAGTGATTGTCCTCACACATCGGTGTACGGAAAATCACTCGATGTAACTCGTCCTCCCATATTCGCTTATGGAAGGAACGTGACCGCGTGAATTTCAATGAAGAAATGTGAAGGGTTAGACACTGAAAATCCTGAAAAAAAACACTCGTCATTTGCCTGAGAATATCGAGAATCTATCACCGGCGAGAAAAATTAGGATACCCGGTAAGATAAGCGTGATATTTACGATTGATTTTCGAATTTAGGTTGAAAAATGGGGCCGCCATTATGAGTCCGAAAACTCGACAACATTGCCCACACAGGTGAGGGATGTCGGTAAAGGAGGTATCGTTGAAATAGCCCTGGTGGGGCCAGGCTTGATACGTGCGGTGTTGCACGATCAAAATTCGACCATTACCACTGTAGTCAAAATTGTATCAATATTCATAAACATCTCCAATTCTATATTATTTTGTCGGAAATAGTATCCGCGTGACTTCCAAATTCATAAAAAGAATTATTGATAGCGTAAATCATTCATTCGGAAAGTTTTTTATTTTTTTCTAACACGGTTGCTCACTTGATAGGTTAAACATCCTTAAACTTCGACTGAACCCATTGAGCCCCGAAGTCCAAACTAAATCCCGATTAAACCCCGGTTAAACCTAGACTAAGCCCCAACTAAGCCCCGAGTAAGCACCCATTAACGGCTTTCAGGAAAATCAAATCAGGCTGTCACCCAAGAACGAATAAAGCTATTGCCCCCATCTTCGAACTCGGGTAATATACCATCCACACAAATTTTTGAAGCCCTCATTTAATCAATTTGGATTATCATTTTTCGACTAATCGTCGAAACAAAAAAATTTGAAAAATGTTAATATCTTAGGAACTATACGGTCGATTGAGTTTTGGAAGGGGTCAATCGATAGCTCTTATCAAGACCTACATTTCATTTTAAAAAATCATGACATTTCATAGATTGGTTATCGACAAAATTGAAGAACAAAATTATTCACACATATACATACGCACATTCGGACATACTCTAAAAATACCATATTCGGACTCCTGAAACCAAACTTAGTCACCCGAGCACAAACAATGGGTAACTGAAAATCAAGAGATAACATATAGCTTCCATTCGGAAGCAAAAATGTGTAGAAGAACAATTACGAGCCTTTTTTTCCATATTCGACTCCCGAATGACATGATTTGGATTTTGTTATTTTTCAAGAAACTAAAAATTTTTTTGAAGATTTTTTAGAAAATCTTAAAAAAAATTGCAAATGTCAAAAATATGTTAATAATATAGGGGAGGGTGGGGCAAAGTTTAATATTTCTCATCGACTTGAATTTCCAATATATCTGCTTATAAACAAAGATATCAAGAATGAAAGTCGATCGCAAACGTTCCACTTTGCCCCACGCTCCCCTAAATATGTTAATAATCTTTTTTCGAAGTATTTTGCATGCTCGGTGCAATTTCGGTTGTAGAAATCAACTGATTAAGCAATATTTGGACTTCGAATATGGAAAAAGTGGTTTGTAATTATTATTCGACACAGTTTTGAAAACTTTCGAAAATAAATAACTCTGTAGTTTGAAAATTGAGTACATTCGACCATTTTTCCCGTTTTATGCGCCTGGAGGGCAAATGAACAACAAATAATGAATTTTCCTGCACTCATTTTTCGTTGTAAATTGAAAAAAAATCATTCCTACATATTTATAATGGATATCTAGCGGATGGGAAATCTCCCGGGACTTTAAAATCTCACAGGAGACTTCTCTTAAACAATATGATACTTTCTTTTAAAATCGCCCATCGAAAAAATAGTGGTATTTAATCAGGAGTAAGAAATCAAGTTGTTATACTGCAACATTATACAGCTGAATCCTCGGCTATATTGACTCAAAATTAACTCACTTCGAGCTAATTTTTCTGATTCGAGTTGTACGTTTCGAGAAAAAATAGACATGGATGTCAGAAACTTGGCGGCCAAATTTGCAACGAAACATATTCGATGGAATTGTTGGCAGAATAAACCAGAAAACGGTTCAAAATTGCCTTGAATAAAAAAAATCGATGGAATTGCTTTCATATATATTATATCCTGCCTTCGATTTTATAATGGATAAGATGGTTTGCATAAAAATATCATATGATTTGATGCATATATTCTGAGGCATATTATGGCTGTTATTTTACAACTCTGCTAGTCGAAATTCGAACGAGAAAAATAACTGTCATGGGAAGAATTTGTATGAAAATATAATTTCAAATTTCCCGCTTCGCGTGATATAGAATCATTGGAGGGCGCTCTGATCGATAGAACCGGCCTCAGCAGAGTTTGTTTACGATGTCATAACAGTTACACTCAGCTACTCAGCTGACTATACCGGCGAGAGTAGATTGTGAATTATATTGTGTATCATTATTTCCGAAGTTTAGTTATTGTTTTTGTTACACTGAAGTCGATTTTCCAGTGCAGATACTCTTTTTTCGAATCAATTGAACATTCATCATTATGCGACTTAATCAGCTGACTCCTAGGAGCTTGATTTCTTACTCGAAGCACAACACAAGTGAATTTCAACAGTGATCCTCCAGAACATACTTACTGCACAACATTTCCAGAATGACTTCAAAACACAAAGGTGGTAAAAGCAATTAGGCGATTGGGAAGATTCCTGTGGATATAGATAGCAACAGTGACGACATGAGCGAGAATGATGACGACACCGATTCAAGAACTGAGTCTGGGGGAATCTGTGGAATGGAAGAGCTCGTAAGCACTGATACTGAAGATGGAGAAGAAGAACAAGAAGAAGACAATGACGCAGTTGTTGAACCCCTAGTTCGACAAACTTCGTCAATTGAAATAGTTAGTGAGGATTTACACACAAAGAAAGAGAGTGGTAAGAAGAGGAGGAAAGTGGAAAAACTAAAAGAAATATGTGAACGTAAAATATGGCTTGATGGATGTTATTTTGAAGTCGATTATGATAAATCAATCTAAAAACGAAAGGAAGAAAAGGATGGAGTTGTAGCAACGTGTAAGTTTTGCACCAAAGACTATTCCGGTCGAGTCACTGTATCATCCAACTTCTTGAAACATCCGGAGGTATTTGAAACTCTATTTAACTAATTTGATTGTTCAGTAATGATTTAGAAACTCGTGCTAAGGAATATTTATTCTCTGAAATGGAGATTAACAGAATGACATTAATGTATGTCGCAATTACTAGATTGATAATTTAGTAGTGAGTAATAATATGTAATCATTCGATTTGTTTCATCTTGGGGAATTTTGAATGATCATGATAATGGATTATTACGAGGGGAAATCTCAAAAGAAATTGCTCCTAGGAAATTGTCTCAACTATACAAAAAAGTCCTCATGACGTTTCCTTCTGAAATCACTTCTTTTCTTAAATGAATACCCAATTAGTACAATTTGCAAATTTGTTTTTTTAGGCTGATTACTCTGCACTACATAGAGAAGGAAGAGTTCTGAAATTCAGAATGATATCCTTAAAATTTACAATATTGTCGTCAATTTTAGAAAAATGTTCCAAAATTTCGATGATAATGCTTATTCTTGATCCCAGAATAATTTCTTCCGTTTGATGATATGACATGGAAGGTTGCCCATGAGGGCGTTGGAAAGGCAGGGCAATTCTCCAAATTAAAAAAGACGACCCAGTTGGGCCTAGTATTTTCCATCATCCAGCCAAAAAATTAATTTCATTAAATGGAAAGTTTATTAGGTATATTGAGAGAACTATTGGGGCGAAATTGGTCGACTTTGTTTCAATTTGAGGCGACATTTTTCTGCCTTTTCAATGCCACAATCTTCAACTTTCCAAGTTATATCATGTTCTCAAGCCGGAATAATTGATCTTCAATCAAGGATACATATTCTGAATTTGGGGAACATCATTCAGAATTTCATTCTTTTTTCTCCTTGTACATATACTCCTAAATTGACATGATACAATTAGATAAAGCATGAACGAGTCCTCAGAATTTGTCGCATTAAAGTTCATGTTTAATCAAGTAAAACTGATAGCAAAAATGGGAAAAAAACCATGATCTTACTGTTGTTCTTATATTTCACACATGAAAATGATTTTTTTGCAGAAAGCTCACACTGAAGAATACAAAGATTATAAAGACTATAAAGCCAGGAAAGCTGAGTCACATGACTTAGGCTCACAGACTAGATTCAGCTCACGCAGTATGTCTATTGGCTTGGACTTATAATTGACTAGAGATTTATGTGCCCATCAATATTAACCAACAACAGTGATTTTTAAATAAAAAATCATGGTGTTGTATTTTTTATCAAGGACAGACCAAGTCACATGACACAGCTCCCGTATTATGTCTATTAACTTGGACTTATAAATGACCAGAGATTTATGTGCTCATCAATATTAGCCAATGAAAATGATTTGTATAGAAAAAATAGTTGCGTTGTATTTTTTATCAAAGACAGACCGAGTCACATAACTTAGGCTCACAGACTAGACTCAGCTCACGCAGTATGTCTATTGACTGGGACTTATAAATGACTGGAGATTTATGTGCCCATCAATATTAACCAACAAAAATGATTTTTATGGCAAAAATAGTTCTGTTGTATTTTTTATCAAAGACAGATCGAGTCACATGACTTAGGCCCACAGAATAGACACAGCGCACGCATTATGTCTATTGACTGGGACTAAAAAATGACGGGAGATTTATGTGCTCATCACTATTAGCCAATGAAAATGATTTATATGGAAAAAATAGGGGTCTTGTATTTTTTATCCAAGACAGACCGAGACACATGACTCAGGCCCACGGACTAGACTCAGCTCACGTATTATGTCTATTGAGTTGGACTTATCAATGACTGGAGATTTATGTGCCCATCAATATTAACCAACAACAGTGATTTTTAAATAAAAAATCATGGTGTTGTATTTTTTATCAAGGACAGACCAAGTCACATGACACAGCTCCCGTATTATGTCTATTAACTTGGACTTATAAATGAC
>NW_021681534.1:66050-68249 GCF_001412515.2 Diachasma alloeum
CATCGACTTCTTAGGGACTCCAGTGCTGGTCGATTATGGAGATAGGGGTCGTGTTATCGACCAGCCATCGATTTATTAGAGACTCGAGTACTGGTCGATTATGGACGTCGCGGTCGTGTTATCGACCAGACATCGACTTAATAGGTACTCAAGTGCTGGTCGATTAGGAAGGTAGGGGTCGTGCTATCGACTGACCATCGACTTATTAGGAACTTGAGTATTGGTCGATTTGCGAGGTCCGGGTCGTGTTACCGACCAGACATCGACTCAATAGGGACTCGAGTGCCGGTCAATTTTGGAGGTCGGGGTCGTGCTATCGACCAGTAATCGACTTATTAGGGACTCGAGTACTGGTCCATTATGGAGGTCGCGGTCGTGTTATCGACTAGATATCGACTTATCAGGAACGCAAGTATTGGTCGATGTTGGGTGTGAAGGCCATAATATCGACCAGACATCGACTTCTTAGGGACTCCAGTGCTGGTCGATTATGGAGATAGGGGTCGTGTTATCGACCAGCCATCGATTTATTAGAGACTCGAGTACTGGTCGATTATGGAGGTCGCGGTCGTGTTATCGACCAGACATCGACTTAATAGGGACTCAAGTGCTGGTCGATTAGGGAGGTAGGGGTCGTGCTATCGACTGACCATCGACTCATTAGGGACTCAAGTGCTGGTTGATTTGGGAGGTCGGGAGTCATGTTACCGACCAGACATCGACTTATTAGGGACTCGATTATTGAGGTCGCGGTCGTATCATCGACCAGACATCGACTTATTAGGAACTCGAGTGCTGGTCGATTATTGAGGTCGCAGTCGTATCATCGACCAGACATCGACTTATTAGGAACTCGAGTGCTGGTCGATTATTGAGGTCGCAGTCGTATCATCGACCAGACATCGACTTATTAGGAACTCGAGTGCTGGTCGATTATTGAGGTCGCAGTCGTATCATCGACCAGACATCGACTTATTAGGAACTCGAGTGCTGGTCGATTATTGAGGTCGCAGTCGTATCATCGACCAGACATCGACTTATTAGGAACTCGAGCATTGGTCAATTTTGGATGTCGGGGACGTGTTATCGACCGGCCATCGGCTGATTAGGGACTCGAGTGCTGGCCAATTTTGGAGGTCGGGGTCCCGTTATCAACCAGTCATCGACTTATTAGGAACTCGAGTATTGGTCGATTTGGGAGGTCGAGGTCGTGTCGACCAATACTCGACTCCCTTATTAGGGAGTCGAGTATTGGTCGATGTGGAGTGTGAAGGCTATGACATCGACCAGCTATCGACTTGCTAGAATTTCGAGTATTGGTCGATGTTGGGTGTAAGGGCCATGATGTCGACCAGTCATCGACTTATTAGCAACTTGAGTGCTGGCCGATCATAGAGGTAAACCACTCGATATCGACTAACCGTCGATTTGTTAGTTACTCGAGTGTTAGTTGATTTGAAAGGTGAGACGAGTGATATGGGCTAGTCATCGTGCTGTTAACTGTTGGCCGATTATGAGGGTGGTAGCGCATAAACAAAGTAGAACCGTCATGGACTCGAATCGAATGAAGATCGAATGGAATTAGTTACGTTGGATAATGATCAAATGTTGACTAAAAAATGCTCCAACTGGATTTTTATTTTATTATTTAACAGATAGATATGATATCACTCTATTTGCCTTTCTTTTTTTTTTTTTGGAGGCATTGATCATCGACATGTCTTCTCTTCAACGTGGTGGACTTGCTTGCAGTCCTATCCCCGTCCCCAACTGCCCCCTTTGCCTGCTCTAGCTGGCTGTTTTCGGTTGGATCGCTTCCGTACGTTCCTGTCCGACGTGAGTTTCGCACCAATGAACCATTTGTAGGCAAATTCCCACGGTATTTCTACTCCCTTGTCGTCCAGAGCAGGCAAACAGTGAGAAGCCTGTAGTGCTTCCAGAAGATCTGTGTGGAAATAAAAGATGACAAACTGAGTGAGTGTGTCCATGGGAGTGAGTAAGTGTGTGTGTGTGTCGCACGTACCTCTCAGGATCATCAAGTCCTCATCAGTTATCAACTCCGCTGCTGGATTCTNTGCACGTACCTCTCAGGATCATCAAGTCCTCATCAGTTATCAACTCCGCTGCTGGATTCTGTTGAGCTTTCTTGCCTGTTATCTCAAAGTACAGATTGTCCCTCTTTAGCTTATCTGGCCAGTA
>NW_021681535.1:0-72541 GCF_001412515.2 Diachasma alloeum
AACATTTATTACAAAAAACAAGAAACATCACGAGAAGATTTATAATTTCCTCAAACGTGATGCTTCTTCTTTTTTCGATCGAATCATTTTGATGAATAATGGAGCTTGCCAAAGATTTAGTGTTCTACAGCAGATGTAACGTTAACCGATAGGACCAGAAAAAAAAGGACAAAAATCACGTCGAAATTTCGTAGAATGAAAAGCGTGACCATGTTTCTTTTCCAATAAAATAATTCCGAAGTGAGATATGCCGTGTCGATGGTTTTCCATAGTTAAATTTGGAAGAAATCAACCCCTAATTTATTTATTTACATATTCAGCCACCATCACGATTAGATTTCGTCACACCCGACAAATTGAAATTTGACATTTTCTCATTGCTCAATTTNTTCAATGGGTTGAATTGATTCTCAAAAATTTCGTATGAACAGAAATTAGAATGAGTGGATTTCCACAAAAAGAATCGAAAATGAATAAAATAATTTCGGAAAAACTACACCAATTCGCATTTTATCATACTGAGAGAGACCCTTCAATTATAGAGTAACAAAAGACTAAATAGATGCATGAACACCATTAGAAATGGAGTTAACATTCATAAATAAATTTTATACGTGATATTTGAACAAGAATTTGTTTTCTCTAGAGAGTTAATAAAAAATTTAATTGACGAATAAATTTTAAAATTCATCATCTCCCCCCTTTTGCATAATTAAGGGGCGAAAATTAGTGATCATATTCAAAGAATTATTTAAAAAATTTATTCGTTGGAGATTTTTTGAATCGAATTTCTGATTACAAAAAGTAAAAATGACTCATTTTGAATAGTCGGAGATGATTTTGACCTACAGAATTGGATTTCTGAGAAAAAATCATGCGAAAAATAGTCCTTTTAAAAATTATCGCAACTAGAACGCAATATTAGAAGTGCTCAATTCCCCCCGGATGAGCATTATTTTGGATTAGTTACTGTAGGTTTTTTTAGTGATTCATGTGATTGGTGAGAAGAGAGATTGAGTGGGTTTAGAAACTGATTTGGAGTCATTTCTGAGATTACTTGGAGATATTCTAGGAGTTAAACTGTTTAAGGAAATTATGAAGGGTTTCCAGGCGAATTTCTGTGGATCTCTTCGTTTTCAGTTTTGACCATCAATGTACTCATTATTTCTTCGTTCATTTTTTGTTATTTTCATAGAAGGGTTGATGATGTAGATTTTCTTGTAAACATCGCTAGAACGAAGATGTTTAGAGAAATTTATGAAGAGATTTTGTGTTATGGAAATCTTAGAACTTCTTTTTTCCCATTTCCTCTAAGGAGTTATGGGAGATTTGTATAATAATTCCTCGAAACCGTAGAAATCATCTAGAATATGAAATGAATATTTTTATGGAATGAAAAGTTTATTTGTTTATTATAGATACTTATCACTTTTGATGATTTGATGTTTTTAAATTATTCAATTAGTTATTGAGAAGAGAAACTAAATGGAAAGTGATTTAAAGTTTTTAGAGATATTTTTGGAGTGCAGGGGTTCAGGGAATTTTAACAAGAGTTTTCTGACAGATTCCGGTGAATCTATTTTAAGGTGTTTAAAAAATGTGCACATGATTTATTTTTTTGTTGCTTTCTCTAAAGAAATTGATTATGTAGTTTCTCCTGTAATTATCGTGGATTCTCTCGTGAATTTTTATAAAACGAAGAGGTTTAAGAAAATATACCAACAGACCTTTTTTATGGAGAATTTCAAGGGCTCGAGAGATATTTAGAGAATAATCGGGCTTTTTGTGTATTTCTTTCGTCAAATTATTCGACATTTTTCAGAGCACCTGCGTCAAAACTTAGAAATAGTCTAGAATGTAGAAAAAAAATTTCCATAAAATTGAGAATTTCTTCATTAGTGATCAAGAATTGCATAAAAATAGACTAATTGTTGATTCGATGGTTTATTTACAGTTTGGAAATACCTGCTACAGTAATTCCGTGCTCCAAGCCCTGTATTTCTGCCGGCCGTTTCGAGAGAAGGTGTTGGAGTACAAAGCGAGGAACAAAAGAACCAAAGAGACTCTGCTGACATGTCTGGCAGATTTATTTTACAGTATTGCAACTCAGAAGAAAAAAGTTGGTTCCATCGCCCCAAAAAAGTTCATTGCAAGACTAAGAAAAGAGAAGGAGGAGTTTGATAATTACATGCAGCAGGATGCACATGAATTCCTGAACTTCCTCATCAATCATATTAACGAAATTATTTTGGGTAAATTGGAAATTTCATTTACTAAGGTCGCTAAAACCTTTACGTGGAATGGGCAATTATTTTTTAATTATGCATTCTTTTTCGGGTGCTTTCAAGTAAAAATGTTGACAATTTCCTATCTGAAGGATCTTTGATGATTTATTGGAAACATCTTTGTTGATTATCTAATTATCTCAAGAAATATCGGTTTGAAAACAATTATATTTCTTATATCGAGACAATAATATTAATAATTTTCACTCATTTTATCCACAGTTCTCTTTTCAGGTAATATGGAATATTTCGTCTACAATTCAATTGATTAAATTAGGGCGATTACACTGTTCTTTTTCCATTCGATTGAAATTCAGCATCACATTTTCCTTTTTCGCTCTCTGGGTCTCCCCCTGGGCCTTCCTCTGAACTTTGGATTTTGCTATTTCATTTTCTTTTCATTCTACTGAATGGAAAATTATTATTCTCATGAGTACTCTCAATAATAAAAAAAAAGATAATAAACAACAGTTAATAAAAAAATTGTTGATAAACAATTTTCATGGTTGAATTGCATCAAACAGTCGTTTTTCGACTGTTTCATTTTGCCCCACTCTCCCCTAAGTGTGCAATGTCACCAGTGATAAGCATATTCATCAATCATAATTACCGTTAAATTGTGAAGTTGTCAATTTTTCACATAAATCTTAAAATTTTAAATATTAAGGCCAGGGTGTACTATCTTTCGAATGTTATCTGGATTTTTTTATCTTTGGTAATCCACAATTGTCAATTGAGTGGTACATCATGTAGAAATTCCCAAAAATTATGATAGAATGATAAAAAAAATAGATAAAATTCTGATCTTTTTCAAAGAGCGTTTTTGATTGAGATTCAGAATGAGTTGAAAAAATTGGAAATTACAAATATCTGTTTCGCTGTGACAAATTATCTATTAGCTGTCATTCCATGGTGGATAACAAAACCCTAACTCCTCATGGGAAGTGACAGCTAGGTATCTCAATTTTCAAAACAGTGTTATGTAGTCATCTGCCATTTTTATGTGATAAAAGAGTGATTAAAAAATTCTCCAAAATATTACAACTTTTTTCAAAGAGCCTTTTCCGTAATAAATGTCTGTGCAGTGTGGGAAAATATTTACGAAATCAGTCTTCCCCCTGCATGATATTGGGTGACAGGCCGCCATTTGTCACCGTAAATCAGATACATTTTTCAATTTCTTGTTATTCAACTTATTCTGAATATAAATTAAAAATACTCTTTGAAAAAATTAAGAATTTTTTCTACTTCTTTTTTTAGTATTCATTCAGAATTTTTCAAAACTTCTGCATGATGTAGGACTTAATTGACAATTTCAGATGATGAAAGATGAAAAAAAACATTGAGATAACGTTCGAAAGATAGTACACCCGGACCTTGAAGTAACCATCAATTTGTACATTCAAATTTCGAAATATTTTATTAACCAATAATTTACGTAGGAAGATTGACGATTATTTGGATAATCGAAAATCAACTACTTGAATTTAGAATTAGGTTGTTAACTCAAAATTACATTTCAATATTATCAAATATTTTATCCACCATCAATCGGAAAATTTAGCTAACAAATTTTATAATATTTTAAATTTGTTAAATATAGTTAAACTTTGAACAATATAAGGAGATAATCCTTTTTAATATTGTCAAAATCTAATATTATTGGCCACCCCTGAATTTCACCAATAATAGATGATAGATTTCCGAAAATCAGGGACATGTCCCAGGAAATCAGTGTCATCTTCCTGAAAATCAGTGACATGTTCCTGAAAATCGAAACTTATTTTTCTCTTCGTAATTTTAATAATACAGCAAATGAAAATTCCGTCACTCTCCTCCAATTGCAGCCGAAAGGAATCAAAGCAAAACAGGACCTGGAAAAGGCGGAACAGGAGACTCAGGAACACCACCGGAGCCAACTTGGGTGCACGAGATATTTCAGGGTATTTTAACGTCAGAGACACGTTGCCTTAATTGTGAGACTGTGTCCAGTAAAGACGAGGATTTTTTTGATCTACAAGTAGATGTCGATCAGAATACATCCATCACCTACTGCCTCAAATGTTTCTCGAATACTGAAACACTCTGTAGTGATAATAAATTCAAGTGCGATCACTGCAGTAGTTATCAGGAGGCCCAGAAGCGTATGAGGCTGAAGAAATTGCCAATGATACTTGCGTTACACTTGAAGAGATTCAAGTATGTTGAGCAGTACAATCGACACATTAAAGTGTCACACAGAGTGGTTTTTCCACTCGAGTTGAGGCTTTTCAATACTGTGAGTTCATCTGCTGTTCTTGATTAATTCGTTTGCATTTTACTTTTTTCTAATTATAGATTTAATTTCAGAGCGATGACGCCGTTAATCCGGATCGTCTCTACGACTTGGTAGCTGTTGTTATTCATTGCGGGAGTGGGCCTAATCGTGGACATTATATTTCCATTGTTAAAAGCCATGGGTTTTGGCTATTGTTTGATGATGACGCAGTGGATGTAAGTCATTGATTGAAGTTAAATATTAATCAGTGGGGAAATTTAGTTGCAGAATTATCTTTGCACATCCATTGGATAGAGTATAAAATTAAGGATATCCAAGTATCTTTTACAATTCGGTACAGAATAAACTCTAGATTAAACCATTTTCAATCATCAAATTTGTCAATTAAATTTCGTGATAAACGTTTGAAAAAAATCATGAATATTCAGCGTTATTAAAATTGCGTCGCGCAGAATTATTTTTTTAAAAATTCGTTCTTTATAAACAAGTAATTGAAATTGTTTAAACTTTCGGAAATATTATAGCGCTTTTCTGGACATGTTTTTTTTTTCTAACTTATCCGGGTGTGTTTGTTTGAAACGACTTTTTTTTGCTTTCAATTTCGACGAATTTCTTAGGAATTGAAATTTTGAAAAAAAGCAATTGAACTCTATCAGGCAGGGTGGGTTGGAGGTTATTTCAGTCCCCAAAAAACATGTCAAAATCCGAAACAAAAAAATTCGTTTCGAAGAAACATACCCAGATAAATTGGAAAAAAATCGCGCCAAGAAAAGGACTATTATTTTTTTAGGCATGAAATCAATTTCTGGTCAAATTCGGAACATGAAAAAATTTGTTACGATTCCGAACAAACGATATTTATGGTGGAAAATCGATTGTTCATAAGGTAAATGAACCTACGCTCGTCTAGCTAAGGTGAACACATCATTAGTCCAATATTTCTATCGAAATGAGCGTGAAGATGCGATGATTTAAATTACATATCAGAGGGTAAACCTTCAGAATTGGAATTTATCTATATTAATTATGATAATTACTATTTTTTAATAAATAATCGTCCATGAATGTGAAAAGTCCCATGTCCCTACGCTCGTTCATTTGTCCTCATGCTCGTTTGACACATGTCCCTATCCTCGTCTCGTGATTTGAGTGATATGGAAAGGTTATATCCGAACTAATTGCATCGTGAGAATCCTATTTTATGATAAAACAACATTAAAAAATATCTCGATGCACAAAATTATATTTCCATTGGACAGTCCAACCTTTTAAATGATTTTTTCATCCGTTTAGTCCGTTACCAGTTGACAGTTGGGTGCAAAACGAGCGTAGGATCAATGCCATTTTTATTGTACCTATTCTTTTAATTGGCGATATTTCAGTGAAATATCCGGGTATTACTATATTTTATGCATTTTTATTAAATTTTCAACTATTCGAAACCTTAGCCAAGGGATATTTAATTCCATTTTACTATTGTAACGGAGACCTCAACGTTTTAAAATTGTGAGTTTCTTAACTTGTGGCTTAAGAATTAACTCTGTCGTAGCATGAGTTGATGTGAATGTGATTTTTCTCTCTTATTATTCAATAAATCACATTGGTGTCTATAACTTTTCTTATTGACCAAAATAATAACTCCAATCGTGCTTCACTCTCAATAGACTCTTGGGACTATCAAAATGATTGAAATGTTGAATGCTGGCAGGATCTGAACGAGCGTAGGGACAAAGACGGGCATAGGTACATTTACCTTAAATTCTTTATAGAAAATGCTCGCAATTTTCAGAAATTGCACTTTTCATCAATCTTCCTCCGAAAGTAAACTTACTAAGATTTTTTCAGAGTTTTAAAATGTTTTCTAACGGTTCAATATTAAGATTCAAATTCAGATCTGCAAAGTTTAAATGATAAAATCATTGTAGAATGTCCGAAAACTTTGGCTCAAATGAAAGCTCTGATGTTCTACTACAAGAGTAGAAAAGGATTTCACTGGAGAAAAAATAGCCAAAGTACTTGGATATCCTTAACAGAAGACGTTGTAAACGCATAATTGGGGACGTAGAAAGATTCGAATCTATTGTTTATTTCCATGAAAAATCATTTCCAACAGATGTTCAGTACAATTTTGTAGCGAATGTGCTGGCTTCTTCTGTGAAATTGTTTCATGCATGCATTACAAAATATGAGATTGGATTGAAATATAATATTAAATGCCATTGATATTGGGAATAACTAATCGATTTTTTTCTTTTTTCAGAAAATTGATGCATCGAACATAGCTGATTTTTACGGTCTCACTTCAGATATCCACAAGACCTCCGAGACTGGTTACATTCTCTTCTACCAATCACGAGATTGCAATCAATGAAAAACGTGCAAAAATAAAATTCAATTAATAAAGAAAGGGAAACACTAATGTGACAATTATTACGATTAAGAGAATAAGTGAGAGATTAAAACAGGCTTCCTCGTTTTTGTTCTTTCATACTCTATTTTCTCATGAGAAAACGAATGAAATGTTTCTTTTATTTATTTTGATTGTCTCCCTGAACTAGTCCGTATTGAATTGAAAGAATAAAAACCAGATGGTTTTGCATTAATTACGTAGTGGATAATTGTGAAGTTGAATTCGAGAGAAATTAAATGCCAATAGTTATGAATTTACAATGTTTGTATGAAGAGATGTGGAATTTAAAAGGAAATAAAAGAAAATCTCCAGCGGTATTGGTGAAGGAAAAATTTTGTGCTCATTTAAATTCATAAAACCCAAGATGAAAAATTAATAGAGAACTGTAACCATAAAAATATCTGGCTGATTTTGTAGAACATTTTTCTACTGTCGAAACTCATTTTTTTACATTCTGTTCTGACTTTCCTTGTCAATCCTTGGCCAATTATATAGGGTAGATTGGGGCAAAATAAAACAGTGGGGCAACATGAAACAGCCGAAAACCGACTATTTGACGCAATTCAAGCAAAAAAAAAATTTTTTTATCAACTTTTTCTATTATTGGGAGTATTGAGTTAATAATAAAATTATGTTACCGAAATAATTCCATAATCCACACAATTTTGACGTTTGACCCAATTTATTTTACCAATTCAATATTAAAGATTGTGCTGCTTCCCCAAGGAACTAGATTACTAATTTTACTTTGCCGAAATATAATACTCTGACATTGAAATCAACAGCTAATCAATGCTAATTTTGATGGCATTTCAATTGATGATAGTACTATAATATGAAAAAATAGGAGAGAATAGTGAAAAAACAATTTTAAAAAGTGGACCCATTCGAAGGCAAATTGCTAATGTATTAGCTACACTAACTATATTAACTTATTTTTAAAATGCAATTGTCCACTTATTTTACCGTCAAGCCACTCTCACCAAGATACATCTCTAATTCACAATAATTTTAACGTTTGACTCAATTAACTCTATCAATTCACCATAAAAAATCATTACGTTGCCTCCCAAGGAACTGGAATACCAATATCGACGAATCCGAAAGAAAAATCCTCTACTGAGATTGATAGATGAAACCCAACCCATTAAAATTCTCCCTAAGAAACAGTTTATTCTTTTTTTAATTAACCTTAAGAGAATTCAGCAATAAACTCATTAATTGGGGAATCATCTTTGAAGATAATTCCGAGAGGCAATACCATTAATCATTTTTTATAGAAACTTCTTCATCTACAAAAAAGATCTTTTGATACTTTCCCCTCAAATTCTGCTTCATCAAGACAAAACCCAAATTTACAAAATTTGAATGTTTGACTCAATTAACTCAATCAATTAATCACAAAAATTCTCTAAACATGTTATAAATAAACAATTACATTGCTTCTCGAAAAACTAAGATACCAAAAAACCCTCTACTAAGATTGATAGATGGAACCCAACTCATAAAAATTCTCCCAAAAAAAAAACATATTCTTTTGATGCAAAATTCTAGAGTTTAAAATGAGATATGATAGTTAACTAATGAGTCATTTTTGAAGAAAAGAATTCCAAGAGGAAATACCATTAGTTACTTTTTATAGAAACTTCATCAGCAAAAAAGATCTTTTGATATTTTACCTTCAAATCTGTTTTCAAGATAAATCCCTAACTAACAAAAGTAGTATGTTTGACTCAATTAATTCAATAAGTTAATCTAATTTAATAATTATAAAAAAGCCTCAAATATGCTGTACACGAACAATTAAATTGCTTTTATCGAAAAACTAGGATACCAAAAAACTTCTGCTGGGAATGATAAATAAAACCGAACGCATGAGAATTTTTCCTCGAAAAAAACAGTTTATTCTTTTTTTAATTAATCTTAAGAGAATTAAGCAATGAACTCGTAGGGCACTGGAGCCAGGAGGATAGGTGCCTCGCGTCCTGAGACAATATGCGCCTTGGACGGTTGTTTGGGCTGTCTCTTGAGCTGCACAGAGATGTTCTTCTCCTTGGCCTCCTTCCTCAGCTTCTCATTCTGCTTGACCCTCTTGAGGAAATCCTCACGACACTTGGAGTGGGTCAAGTGCTCGATCCTCACGTTTATCCTCTTGGCGATGATGCGTCCACGCACACGCTTGTTGACGATTACTCCAAGTGCATGGGGTGTCACATTGAAAACACGTCCAGTCTTACCATGGTACACTTTGTATGGCATACCCTTCTGCACAGCTCCATTACCCTTAATGTCCACAATGTCACCGACTTTGTACACTTTCATGTACGTGGAGAGGGGAATTGTCCCATGATTCCTGAATTTACGAGAGAACAAGTCTCGTGTACCACGACGGTAACCCTTTGAATTCGTCATGACGATTGGGCTGTCTGTGGAGAGTGAAACAAATTTTTTTAGGTTAGGTTTCTATTTATCATTCTTAACATCAACTTTGCACTGATATGGGGGTTTAACTCACTTTCTCAAGTATAAATAAATAAATTGAACGAATAATTAGAATTTTTATAAGGTGAATCGACCATTAAACAACAATTATCAAAGAAATATTTTGTCAAATGCACGTGGCAGGTTCCCAATGTTTTGTAATGAATTTAGAACTTAGAACTGAGCATTCACTGTCGATTTATTGACAAGAATTGTCAATTAGGTATGTAGATTTTATTGCGGGTAGGGAAATCGGTGATTGCTGAAGGTTTATTTATTAAAATTGAGTTGTATAATATGAGGTGAGCTTACCTTACGCCAAATGTCGCGTACGGGAAAGAAAAGAGAAAAAGAGAGGTTCCGCTGTGTGACGTGAGTGGCAGCACAGCTGCAGAAAATCTGTGTTTGCGCCCTCTCCCACTCTAAAACACGCCCCCTTGGAAATGTCATTGTGAGGTTATACTCATTTGACAGGGTTTGTGGTTCGTAAATAGTGCAACAGATACTTGAATCGAGAAAAAGGAACAAAGGGTGTTGAAGAATTAGAATCTCTGCAGCTTTGTATAATTTTCTATGAAAATGTCGGGTCACGATTATTTAGACGATCCTAAAAACCCTTTCTTCTCGCTCGAGGACGATGTCGATGATGAGGCTTTCCTTCGCAGTGGGCCCCCACGTCCCAACATGCCAAACAACAATCACTTCACGAATTTTGATGATAACATTGACAGACAACATCAGCAGTTGATAGAGAGAAGGAAGGCGATTGAGGATCGAACGATTAAATCTTCCGAGAGGTCCATATCATTGCTCAGGGATTCCGAGCAGATCGGAGCAGCTACAGCTGAGGTTTGTCGTGACATTGAGCCATTCAAGGGGGTAATCATAAGGGGATCAGCGGGTCAAACGATCAGGGTCAGTTGAGCCTAGAATGCTCTTTCATTGTGGAATTATCTCGGTAATGAGCTGTTTTAGGAGAAAATGCGAAGGAACTCTTTTTGAAGATGAGAAAAGTTTATTGAAAACGTCTTTTGATAATTTCTTCTGAATCACTCGGTACACACAGAGAAATGACGCATGTCAATCAAACAAGTCTTTATGCGGAATTTTTCTATTTGTTTTAATAATATAATTGAAATCGTTTCAATTCTATGATATTAAGAATTCATTAGTTCCAAATAAATCCTCTATTAGAATCAGATAAAGGGCAATCCACGCTATCTCAACGGTGAATTTAGTTGAGTAAGGAATCCGGAAACTTGTGAACATTTATATTTCAATAACTACGCATTTTATGTGGAAAACTCAAAAGGGCTTTATTGCTCGGAAAGGATGGTTAGTTATTAAAAAGAATATCGCTCGGAAAAAGTAAATATTGTTGCAACTTTTTAAATCAACAATTAGAAAAACCGTTGCAGTTATGTGAGTTTGACCCTGAAAAATTTACAAAAAATACATGTTGTAGGGAATATTGTTGAGAAAGCTGTGTCAAAATTTGGTTTAATGACACTCACTGATGGTTGAGATATTAATTTTTTAGTAGCTCACTCAATACTTATTTCATGGTAAAGTATGTTTTTTTTGTCGTCATAAAAAAAAAAAATAATCATGAAAACTCTTGTTTTTCTTGGAAAAAATGGATTTTTATTATTAAAAAAGAAAAAAAAATGATTTAACAAATCGGATAATGCATGCAAGAGGATATTGTAAACAGTTTTGGAATATGATCATCAGCAAAAGATGATAACCATCGTCGAAAAATCAATGAAGAGTAATTTAATTGATTACAATTACCTGTACTGATTTCCGATAATTCCTCCTTCCACTTATAATGTGAATCATCGTGGTATGCATTTCTCTGGAAACTTTTGAACATTACACTTTACAATAATTTACAGCTCATTCTTTGGAAAAAATTTTCACCTTGGAAAAACACCCATTTAATTATTAAATGTTCGTGACTCATTGAATTGTTAATGGAATGGGTTATTTTTTATAGAAAGTAAAATTATTTCCCTTTGTGATGTGCCTAGGCTGACCTCAATTGACGAATTTATTTCTGACTTATCAACATTTGAAAAAAGTTAATTGTTCATTTTGTCTGCCACCATATTAATAAATTTGTTCTCTTCGTCAATTGAACAATAATATCATTTCTAACTCATAAAGTTTATGTTTGGATTGAAGTACAATATTTATATTCAACAAACTATTTGATGTGAGTCAAAAAGTAAATGAAAATTGGATTTGAGGATATCTAAGTACTTTGGCTATTTTTTCTCTAGTGAAATGCTTTATGGTTCCGAATGGAAGCATTGCAATCGTTTAAATTTAAGTTTTGAATTTTTTGTTTTATATCGACCCATTATGATCCAAAAAATCCGAAAATGCAACAACTGACGTCACGAAGACGGTCAGGTAACGCTTGATTGGTCGAAAAAGACGAGAGCAGATCGATATTGGATTATTGCGCCAAATTCATAGAATTCATTTAGCTAAGAAATGACGGTTACAAAAACGAATCGGCGTGGAGGACACTAAAGCGTCCCCTGAAAGTTTACATAAACATAAAAAATGATTTCATAGAGAGAAAGAACAGAGAGTTCTTTCATTATAACGAATATTCTTTTGGTCTTTGTGGCCAGCATTGAGTCTCCTAGAGAGATCCGTAGAGAGCAGTCGTTTCTTCCGCGTGCGATTTTAATAATGAAAAGAAGTTAAAGTTTAATCCACTGCATTTCATAATTATTTATATATCCCATATCCAATAGTCGGCTTGAGCCATTCTGTGATTAGTCCAGTGCTCGACCGTCTGTGCGACCTCATTAGCGATTTCAAAGCATTTGAAATCTTCAACGTTTAACAATCAATTATTAATTACTGAGCAATATTTCAAACGTTGATGAATGAAAAATGAATTATTCTGGTTCCAAACTTGAGATTAAAAGATTGAAAAAAATTCATGCAAATTCCGTATTGATCAGATTTTAAAATAATACAATTGATTCAACCATCTCCTTGCAGAAGTCTCTCGTCAAGTGATTCCCCCAATCAGCTAATGAACACTCTCCTTCCAGGAACTTATGAGACAAAGAGAGCAGTTGGAGAGAACCGAGAAAAGACTGGACGACATAAACAGTACTTTACGCTTCAGTCAGAAGCACATTCAGGGGATAAAATCAGTGTTCGGCAGTCTGAAAAATTATCTCAGTGGAAAATCCCTGGAGCCACCTGCACCCACCACCAATGCAAACGAATTTGAGCCCTCCGGGAGCAGCAGACTGGCCCCCATTGTCGAGCAGACAAGATCAAACTTGGCTGCTAATCATCCATCACTCTATCACCGTGGTCTGCTTGACGATGGCCCAGATGACCCAGTGACTGACAACGTCAGCAAAGTTCTCGAGAGGAATCTGGAGGAGATGGGGGGATCTCTAGCTCGCCTCAAAGGTCTCGCCATTGGTCTCACTGAGGAGATTGACTCCCAAAATACATTGATTGATAACGTCGCTGATAAGACGGAGAGGGCTGACATCATGATTGGGAAACAGAATAAAGATATGAGACACTTGTTGAAGAAGTAGAATTTTTAAAATTGGAGGTTTCATTCGTTCTGCAACGAATGATGGCACGAGATGGGTCAAATTCACTTCGGGACAGACGAATTTTTATATATTCAGGGGAAATTTGGAAGTTTTTGGATTTTACTCGATAGTGACTCAACAGGAGGTCGATTTGTTCACTTGGTCGATGGTCGGTCGATCGTCGGTTGATCACCAGTAGAGGGTTAGTCAATCGATGGTTGATGATTGGTCGATCGCTGGTCGAAGGTTAGTCGATCGACGGTCGATGGTCAATTGTTAGTCGATGGATGGTCGATGGATGGTCAGTCGATCGTTGGTCGGTCGATGGTCAGTCGAACGTTGGTTGATCTTTAGTAGAGGATTAGGTAATCGATGGTTGATCATTGGTCAATTGCTGGTCGATGGTTAGTCGATCAACAGCCGATGGTTAATTCTTAGTCGATGGATGGTCGATCGATAGTCGGGCGATCGTTGGTCGATCGATGGTCGGTCGATCGTTGGTTGATCACTAGTAGAGGGTTAGGTAATCGACGGTAATCATTGGTCGATTACTGGTCGATGGTTAGTCGATCAACGGCTGATGATCAATTGTTGGTCGATCGATGTTAGATCGTTGGTTAATCGATGATCAATCAATCAAATTGTGATCGACTAGCAATCGATTGCGTGAGCAACTCGAATCCCCTATCGAGTGATCTGTCGGAATGGTTAGGGCTCTCAAAAAAGCGGAAAAGGGTTTCATGTTGCGCAAGTGTTCGACACGGCGGAAAACTTTGAAAATCGTGCAAATGTTTGTATTTTTAATCGATTGAGTTTAAAACTTGCTTACTCATAGTTAATCTGTGCACGAATAAGAACAGGCATAGATTTTTAAAAATCCAAATCCAAATTTAGTATTTATCCATATTTTTTCTCATCACTGGCATTGCCGATTTTCCGGTAATGTATCCGAAATTGAACAATTTTTTGCAATTTCTTTGAGTCTAAATATTTAAAAAAAAATTTTTTGTCAATACAGGTACACTACATTAAATATGGACATTAAATGAAAATTTAGAAACGATATTCAAAGAAATTAACCAATCCTTACATTAACACGTTACTATTAACTATGTGTGAATTGTTTTTCAGCTCAATTGATCAGAAATTTTACGCACTTGAACGATTCTCAAGGTTTTGGTCCGTTTCAATTCCTTTTTGCACCTCTAAATTCTGCGGAATTGACCGCTTTACTACTTTTTTGAGGCTCTTAACTAATATCTAGAATTTTCAGATTCATGATGTCTTATTAAGCTAGAGAAATATTTTCTCTGGATGTAAGCTCAAGAAATATTTGCAATAAGACCCCAATTTAACAATAAGCCCGGTCTGAACGATTACCAAGGGCTAAAAGATAGTGTTTATAAAAATAAAGTAGTAAAAAAAATCATCAACGACTCCATGAGTTATTAATATATAATAAAAGTCGAAAATTTTAATCTTCTCAGACCTGTTTTTTTTCTAGAGGAAAGTTAATCGTAACAAAAAATCTCTATATAAATTGGACTATCATTCGGTACTTCCGAGATATTTCCCAAAACATTATCCTAAACTGGAATTGATTGAATCTCTGTTTTGCGTCATTAAAAGATGAAAAACAAAACAAATAAATGATTAAGAGAGAAATATCAATAATGAGTAATGACACATGTCTATCCCATGGTTTCAATGAATCTATTAACTTAAATGAATGGGAAACGTTAGGAGCATTTTTGCTGTTAGTATACAATTATGATATTGAGGAATTTATGAATTTTTCAATCTACGAAGCTGTCGGAGCTAAACCGAATTTGACTGGGGCATTTAGATATTTTGAATTTATGATATTGATGGATGAGTTGGGGGATTGTATCGAAGCTTTTTCTTATTATTGCGTTTGAGGTTTTATGTGGGAGGGAATTCACAAATGCTGAAGGCTCAATGAAACTGCCAATATTACTTTATTGAGGTAATTCATTTGTAAGTGTTTATAGAATAAAGTGATTTTACATCTGATTTTACGAGAAATGGAGATTTTTCACAAGGAATTGTCATTGTTATGGTCCGATGGAATTTTGTAGCTCTTCTTATGCACTTCCTGAAATGTTATTCATTAGTTTAATAGATAGACATGAAATAAAATTCTTTGTAATACCTGCTTGAAAAGTTCACCTTTCATTACATGTGTGTAAAGTGACATTTTACGCACGCTTGGCCTACGGAAAAGCCCACTTCACAAGCATTGTGATGAAAAATCGCGTCGGACACTCGTGGGAAAAGTATGCCTTGAGCTGTGTGGGGGGTGGGGTAGTACAGTAGACTCCCGTTAAAGTCACACTCAAGGGGCTGTTGGGGAAATGAATTCGGGGAATGCGACTTTCACCTTCCAACACCGCGCGCTTACTCCGGGCGTCATTTCTCAGAATCGACATTGATAAAATAAAAATACTGAACTTTTATTTTATTTTATTAATGAAAAAATGAAAATATAATAATTATCATAACAATTATGATATTATAATGACCAAAAAAAATAAAAATTAATTAGTTATTATTAATAATTAATTATTGTCATGTGGATCCATTTTTCAATTCATTTAAATTTTCACTCGATCAACTAACTAATCAAATTTTAACTTATTTTACCACAGTAAAAGTGTAACCTCTCTCCGTAACGATTAGGAGCAGACTAAATGTCTACCCATCGTAAATTCATATTTTCAGTATTTTATTTTGCGAATTTCCGAGAATTCAAAAACAATGACTCCTCCACGAAAAACAGGAGCATTCGTTTAAAGGCTTTCGTAGATAATGGAGTGGGGGGGAGCGCTCGCGGGCCGAAAAATCGATATGAGGGGAAATGCGACTATAAGTAGTGTGTCTCTAACGGGAGTCTACTACTCGCTTTTGGCGAGCGCTACACACCTCTGGCACGTTAAAAGCCACTTTGCATTATTGTGTCTATGTTCAACTCGTGTGTCAAACTATTTTACATAACATCTCTAAAGTACTAGATAATAGATACTTGGAGAACGTAAAATCATGGATGAAAGCGAAGTATGGCGAATAATAGTACATTATGTCATCAGGCGATAAAAGTATTAGCTGACTCATGTGATGATAATCCGAGCCGAAGGCTCGGATTAAGTCACGTTCGTCAGGTAATACTTTTTTTGTACTGCTTCTCACGATTTCTCGTCTGGGAATTGGTATTACATACTTCCCAAACTCGAAAACTTGAAAATTACTACAAAAAAATCTTGTCCCGGGCTGCTGCGATGGGGTTTTTTTACTCATGTGGTTGACCAGTCCTCGGCTTCGGCTCAGACGCCAATGCCACATGAGTAAAATACCCCATCGCAGCAGCCCGAAAAAATACTATTTCAACACACTGCCCGTAAAACGTTTTACGGAGACTTCGTGTCCGTCAAACATCGTTTACGGACATCCTGAAGAAATAGTATATTTCGATACGACTGAGACGGAATTTTCACAAGTGTGAAGTTCTCTCGTTCTTTGCACACTGACTTCAACGATCTGTTTCACACTCACTATCCAAGTGAGTCGCCTATACTGAGCCACAATTCTGAATTCACCGAGTTCTTTGTCTGCTGACTATAAGTTTACCCACTCCCGAGATTTGAGCTCAGTGGAAAACTACAAAGTACACATTTTTGACTTTGCGTCTACGTCGAGGCGAAAAATGCGGTTTTAACCACCGGAAGTAAAATAGAAAACTCTGAGGGGTGGTCCATGGAACAGAATCCACACGTAGACGCATCCGCATAATCAATTGCTCGACTCTGATTGGTGCACACGGATGCGTCTCCGTGTGGATTCTATTCCATGGACAGTCATTTTCAATATAAATTGTTACTCATATTGAGAATAATCCCGGTTGCCCTCCTACCTCATTCAATACCCATCCAATCATATTCTACGACATCACAAAGATGTGGAACGCTATATAAATTCCCGTCTTTAATGTAAAAATGTTCTTACCCATGTGCTTACCACCCGCGCCTTCATCTCATGTGGTAATTCCGCAAGTGGGTACGACTCCTTTATTTTACCTCCCTAGGTTAGAAATATACTATACCTCCAATGCACGTTCGAAAAGTGAACTTTGCAGGTATTACAAAAAATAAGGTGTCACACGAGCGTGCGAAAACACGGAGAGAAATATTCAAGGAAAATTACGTATCTTTTCCGTAATTCCGGAGCGAAATATGATTGTAGGAAATTTTACGGAACCGTCACGGAATTTTTCCAGAGCGTTCCATAATTTTTATCCGAATCGCCAGTAAAAAATGACGATACCGTCACTTAAATTTTCCGAATCGATTCCGTAATTGGTGAGCGAACTGTAAATTCCGTAATTTTTACCAAACATTTCTCTCCGTGAAGGTGAAAACTATCACACTAGTAACACAATATACTATGATCAAATCTTGATTAGGACAATTGTACCATTTTGCGTATCAGTGGAATTTCTCTCCACATCCGGTGGAGGTGGAGGTGGGCCGTGTCTTCCATGGAATCTCCCAGGACCCCTTGGACCGCCGAAACCACCGGGACGGCCGGGATCTCCACGCCCATGGTGATGTTGGCAGGGACGATCGCTAGACGATGATGTTTCAGGACTCTCTGTTTCTTGGGCGAAGCAAATTCCCAGCTGGTTCGAAATTAAAAGCGTTAATTAATGGTTTAGAAAATATTACAATTTTTTATTTAAACTTTTTTGTTCTAATCTTAGTGCTTGTGGATACTGAGATTGTGATCATTTTGAATTTCATTAGCATCACTGATTGATGGCATTCATTGTTTTCCACCGTCTCGACGTGAAAATTGATTGTTACTTCAAAGATAGATAATTAAATGTATCCACATGTTTCAACGGATTTGGTATACCTTGAAATTACACTCAGCACTCACACTTTATTGACATATTTGCAAAACTTATAGAATAGAAAGACCTTTTTCTACCCACAATCAATGTGTTACACCGTCCCCAATGGCCTAGCGCACATAAAAATGGCCATATCCTGTGAGAAGTCCGTAAAAAAAGTGTTTTCTCATTCTCAATTTACAGTTCCCTGCAAAGCAGTGGCGTCAGCTGTGTCGTTAACTTTTCTGCAAATTTTACGCCGTGTCGTGCGTATACGTACATATATGTAAACAAAGTTTTCTTCGATTGTTCACTAATGAATTGAATCTTTTTTTTCCTTATTGTGGAACCCTATTAATCGCCATTAATCAAAATGTAATTCATTTATTAATTTTTAAAATTTTTCAAAAATTGCTTTTTGCACGATAACTAAAAAAATGTTTGGAATTGATTGAATGATGGCTTACAAGATTTGGTTGGATGTCCTTTCGACCGAGTTCGAAGATGAAGGCGATAGCAATTATCATTATTTTGATATATTTGAAAATTTCCAAAAATTCTGTATTTTTTGACATACCGGGATATCAAAGTATACCCGATACCCGTGAGATATCTAAATATCAGGCTTCAAATGAATTCAATCATAAATTGAAATGTTCGTTTTAATGCCATTTTTCGCCATGGCGGGCGGAAAGGACACATTTTTCTCCCGTTTCGCGGGAGGAAAATCTGCCCTTCCGCCTACGCCGTGACAAAAAATAACGTTCTCACCACGGGAGGTAAAATAAAGGACCCTTACCCACGTGCTTACCGTCTTATTCTGCACGTGGGCACGACTCCTTTATTTTCCCTCCCTAAGTGGGAAATATGCCATAGTCGAAGTTAAAGGATGATTACGATAGCTATATTGGTTGATTTCATTTTATGATGATTGTTGAGAATTTCGAATTTTTCATGAATTTCTCTGAAAGTGAGCTTTTTGATGGTTTCATCAAATGTTGAAACCGTTTCAAATTCATTCAAGCATATAAATAAAATTTTTCTATTAACAATGAATCATACATGATAGAAGGAAATGATGTGCAAAATAACCATTTGGAAGTAGGTATATTGCTAATTTATTAGCAAAAATAACTATACTACAGTAGACTCCCGTTAGAGTCACACTCAAGGGGCTGTCGGAGAAGTGAATTCGGGGAATGCGACTGTATTCACCTTCCACCACCACGCGTTTACTCTGGGCGTCATTTCTCAGAATCGACATTGATAAAATAAAAATACTGAATTTTTCTTTTTATTTTATTGATGAAAAAATGAAAATATGATAATAATTATCATAACAATTATGATATTATAATGACCAATAGCAATAAAAATTAATTAGTTATTATTAATAATTAATTATTGTCATGTGGATCCATTTTTCAATTCATTTAAATTTTCACTTGATCAACTAACTGATCAAATTTTAACTTATTTCACCACAATAAAAGTGTAACCTCTCTCCATAACGATTAGGAGCAGACTAAATGTCTCCCCATCGTAAATTCATATTTTCAGTATTTTATTTTGCGAATATCCGAGAATTCAAAAACAATGACTCCTCCAGGAAAAACAGGAGCATTCATTTAAAGGCTTTCGTAGGTACTGGAGTGGGGGGAGCGCTCGCGGGCCGAAAAATCGATATGAGGGGAAATGCGACTATAACGAGTGTGACCCTAACGGGAGTCTACTGTATATGCAATACAAGAGCAATGTCCCACTTGTTTTCTTTAATATTTATGAAACTTCAAAGAATAAAGTTGAGCATCCGCTTTACTTTATTTGCAATAGCTTCTCTAGAGTAGGACTGAAAATTCATTGGTTTTAGTAATTGATTTTCTTTTAAACCCTCCTTCTTGCTTCAACCTGTCATTTGTGTAATGAAATTTTGATTTTCTTGCATAATAGTGGATTTCGACATAAGGCTTAGAAAAACTTTTCTAACTCATATGATTGGTGTAAACCTCCTATTCGTCACAAAAGTTTTTTAGACCTTATGTCGAAATCCACTATTAAAAAGCGAGCAGCAAAGCTGCGGAATTTTTGAATAGAATCAGCCAAAAACTAATAGAATTTTCAACAGAATTTGCAAGGTTTGTCTATGAAATTTGTTTGTCTGCTACGTGAATGGAAATAAAAATACCATAATTCCGGACAGCAGTAGAAGAGCAAAACTGACACTGAGAAACTTCATTGTAGCCGTTAACACTGCACCGCAACTTTGCCTGAATAATTCTTGATGATTTTCGAATGTACCTCCTGTTTATATGCCATTCACGTTGTTTTAATGGAGTAAAAACACTCATTTGGTCATTAAACAGAAAAAAATGAACAGGAGGGGGACGTTCATTGTTCGACATTGCCGCTCATCAAAAATCGCACCAACTTCCGTGGAAGAAAATGGAAAAACAATATTTTGTTCAACACCTGATAATAGTCATTATCACCAGTGAACATCTCAGCATCCTTGAAAAGTGATTTTTCCACTGATGAGGTATCATTTATTTCATTGTGTAACATCATACATAATAGTATTTTCGCATGACACAGTTAAATATTCAGATGAAAAGATAATTGATTTTTTTCCTTTTTTTATTAAACATGTTGACCGTTGACGTCATTGGGTATTGATGTGGCTTCATAAGCGAGACGCTCTGCCTCGCGCTCTGCAGCAATCGCTTGGTGCTCAGCAGCGATTTTCTTGAACAGCTCAAGGTGGCGTTCCTTGGCTTTGGCAACACCTACAGTTTCCTGTTTAAAATGCAATCATTTCTGTAGTATGTTATTTCTATAGCCATTTTCGTCACAAGGCCGAAAAAAACTTTTGTGACGAGTGTGAGGTTTGCAGACCGGGGCGAAGCCGAGGAGTGCAATCACACGAATCACACAAGTTGTTTCCAACCAAGTCACGAACATAATTTTTTTTCACCATGTCAGTAACGGGCGTTTGACGGACACTAAGTATCCGAGCCGAATAAGGCGAATACCTTCATCGCCGTGTGAAATACAATATTTTATGTCATTGGGCCCGAAAACCACGATCTAACCGAGCGAAGCGAAAATATTGTTCGACACATGGGAGACGAGAATTTTCAGTTCGTGTGATTGGCAGCCCTCGACTTCGTGAGAATTCCATCTCACTCGTATCGAAATATACTATTTCATCACAATGTGTAGAAAGTGAGATTTTACGGAGCGTGCGTAAACTTTTACTTCACGCATAAATGATGAAATATACTATTTCCGCAAGACCTTGAACTTTGCGCACACCGTGCGCAAAAACAATCTCTTCACCCCCATTACCGCTCTGAACCGTGAACTCGGCGGGGATCACAAAAATAATAGGTGTCACACGTGTGTGTGGAAAATTACAACGCATTTTGTAATTTTACGCACTTGTAACATTTTGTAATTTAACACACTTGTAGTATTTCACAAGGAATTTGATGGCCTAGGAAAATGGTTCCCTAGAATCTTCTTCTGCTCTGTTGGTTTAGAATGTTCGAGAGGTGCAAGTGTTGCAGTTGATAATTTTTTTACCTTAGGGAGGGATATGAAACCATGGGAATTGCTTTCAGCAATTCGTTGATAAAGAGCGAAATGTCTCTCCCTCTCGCGTTTCACAGCTTCTGAATCTTCTGGTGGTGTCTGGAACTCATCGAAGTTCTTCAAAACTGGATGAAAGCCATTTTTATCTGCTGTGTAGTCAACCGTCCGAATTTGAAACTTAGGATCGATGAATGAGTAAGTGCCTGAAATTCCAAATTTTTATTTACAACATTGCACAGGTGAAACAATTTTAAAATACATGCTGAATTATTATCAACCATACAGTTATCTCGATGATTTCAATACCGAATATCTCACCTAAATTGGAGAATGTCTTCTAAAATTTTTTAACGCGATAAGCGTTAATTGTGATGATTGATTAATTAATAATGGATTTAAAGAAAATTATCATTATTATTATTTTCTAGAAATTATTTGTACTGAATGATTATCCACGCATCTGTAATTGAAATGCAATGAAATTGAACATTTGAAAAATTGCTTTTTTCGAGCATAAAAATACAACATGCTGTTCCTTTACTTATCCATGAGAAAACTATTACAAATCGAATAAAAAAATACATCCGATGTGTTAATGAGTTCAAAATCCATTAGTTAATTAATTACAGATGAGGATAATTATAGTTATGCAACCTCGTCGTCAAAGAGCTGTCGTAAGTCTGGTTTGGGCTTAGCTTGGATGATGTCGCGGATATTTATGACTATTTTTATGAAGGGGATAACAATGTTTTTACTATCATGAATTGATGGTCATTATTCCAGGAATTACGGAAATTAATTAAACGTAGATTTTACTCTTGAGGACTGGTTAAGCCCCGGATGAGCCTCGACGTACTCAGTCTTAATAATTAAGCTATTTGTGGCGTGGTCAAGGGGGGGGGGTCGAAAAAGTAAAGAAATTGATGATTTTTTTTCTATACATTTCTTGATTTTTTCAAAACCCCGTTGTAAAATTCCAGACAACCTAGGAGAAAAATGCATTTTAACACGGGCACTTATGGGAATTCGGTAAAAAAATATTAAAGATGGAAAAAAAGTTGCCATTTTCCTGAAATTTCGCACTTGGGTGAAGCTTTCATGGAGGAACATAACAAAAAATCCAAGTATACTGTTAGAAATTTTTCGAAATTTAAGTAACAGATGCATTTGAATTTTCAATATTCTGAACTTGAATTCAATTTCAGACTAAATTGCTCATGGAATTCCTGATTCATTTTGGAAATTCAATAAAATTAAGTTTTCATTATTAATGATCGCTATGGGAAGGAACATAACAGCTGAGTGAATCAGTGCTGCCAACTTATATCTCAAATGGCATGACGTTATCACTATTTCTATCCATATTAATTATTTTCCATTTATCCAAAAGACAAGCTAGAAAAATGAAAGAAGACTTGAAATATATGGGGAAAAAATAGAAACGTTATTAAAAAAATATTTCGGACATAAAAATAGTCGAATAAGATTGAAAATTTGTAATTGAAATATCGTTTTTTTTTGTTCAGCGATTGGTTTTCCGCGAGAGAACAATAGATTCCCCTCCGTCTCACTTCCGACATGTTGAACCCGCCATAAATACCTTAACCCTATTCGGGTCGCCAAACGCGACCATGCGATTGGTCACCTTCGCGGGGATTCCTCGCCGTGTTATTTAGGCTTCAGCGTTGCCGAATTCCCTCTACACTGCCCGGGCGCGTTTAGCGGGTTTCTGGCAACGTCGCGCCATGGGCAATTTCATTTAACATGGGAAAAAATAGTTCATCTCGCCGAAATAATTTATTTTCTTTAGAAAATTTGGAGAAATATGTTGTTCTAAAAATTGCAATAATTTTTTAGACACTTCAATTGACAAATTCAAATTTTTTTAAATTTTTCCGGTTAGCCAGTCAATATTATAATTTAAAAAAAACGACGCACGGCAGGGTTTCCCTCGTAGGGTGACCAATCGAGAGTTAACCCCTCACGGAAAGAGCCGTTTTGTTTCCAAGGAGCCTATTCTCGAATTGATATCGTACGTTCGACTTCAATAAGTCGCATACCCCCTATAAGGCGTACCACGAGTCACATGCGATCTACCGAAATCGAGCGCACGATTTCAACTCGAGAATAGAATCCCAAGCGTACTGTGCGCTGGATAAAGCTAAAATAGATGACTTCTAATGAACGGTAAATTATGAAACCGATATGTAATTGAAGCTACAGTATTCCTTTTTCCATTGTTATTTGTTGTGGTGAGTTACTTTCCATAGTTTTGGAAATAATCAATTTTGAAGAGAGTCGTTCACATTTTCATGGGTTGATACTATATATGTATCATGTATACCGTATGAAATTTCACGTTTTAAGTAGAATTCACGGAAATTCATGAGTTTTCACTAGGAGTGAGATAGAAATTTCACAACTTCATTGAATTTTTCAGTAAATCATGAATATTCACAAACGAAATGACATGAACTTTTACTTTCATTTTATTTTTATTTTTAACGAAATTTGTTGCAAGTTCGAGAACTTGCAACTGGCCATCGCCCGAGGGCCTTCAGCCAGGTATTTACAATTTAGTATATAAGGATTTCAAATGGGGTGTTTGTCTTTCAAATATTTCACAGTAAAGAAAAGTGGTAGAGATAAATAATTTTTACTTTTTCCCTTAATTTTTCTGATTTTTCTGCATTTTCACAGAATAATTCAGTAGTGAAGTGGTAAAACGAGGTAACGGCAGTTTTTTCGAAATTTGTTTTATTGCACCAATCACATTGTAATATTGATCTGCAAGTGCTGACGGAAGGGTTTGGTCTAAAAATAATATTTTATGGGGTTACATGAAAAATAAAAAAAGAGATATGTGCGAGTTTCAATTTTCTATCAATGCAATTGGAGGTAAGTTGACATAACTCCCATAATTGGGAGGACCTAGAGGAGGTAACTTCACTTATCTCCATATGTATTGATAGAGACTCAATTCCTTATTCCAACTGTTATTTTGAAAAACAGGATGGGGGCAAAACGAGCCAGGGGGACACAAATGATAAAGGGAGCAAAATGGCCCATATAAAAAATAAATCTCACGAGGGTCACTAAGGGGAGGGTCAAACCTCACGAGGGTCATGAGGGTCAAAGGTCACGGCAGTCACTAGAGGGAGGGTCAAACGTGACGAAGGTCACTAGAGGGAGGGTCAAACGTCACAAGCGTCATTAGAGGGAGAGTCAAACGTCACGAGTGTCACTAGGGGCAGGGTCAAACGTCACGAAGGTCACTAGGGGCAGGGTCAAACGTCACGAGGGTCACTAGGGGGAGGATCAAACGTCATGAGAGTCATTAGAGGGAGAATCAAACGTCACGAAGGTCACTAGGGGGAGGGGGAATCGTCACGAGGGTCACTAGGGGGAGGATCAAACGTCATGAGAGTCATTAGAGGGAGAATCAAACGTCACGAAGGTCACTAGGGGGAGGCTGAAACGTCAGGAGGGTCACTAGGAGGGGAGTCAAACGTCATGAGGGTCATTAGGGGGAGGGTCAAACGTACGAGGGGCAAATTAGGGTCTGGAGTTGACCTTTACCTTCTTTCCTTCATGTGGAAATCCATCCGTGGCTTTTTCTGTTTGGAAAACTTGAAAAACTATTTTTCTCTATTTTTCCAGATTTTTTAGTGACCCAATTTAAAGTTTTTTCTTTCATTTTTCTTTTTTTTTCTTTTTTCAATAATTCAAGTTCTACCAATCCGATTTTAATATTCTTATAGAATGTAAAATGGAAAATTTTGACGCTTAATAAATCAAAATCGGATGAATAAAACTTGAATTATTGAAAAAAGAAAAAAAACTAAAAAAGAAAGAAAAATAATATTGTTACGTCAAAAATGATCCAAATACGACGTAAACTTGTTTGAAATTCCCCGATGAAGCANGAAATTTCACGAGGGTCAAACATCATGAGTCTTTAGAGAATGGTTAAATTTTCCGAGGGTCAAACATCACAAGGGTCTCAACGGGATGGTCAAACATCACGAGGGTCACGTAGGTCACAAGGGAATGGCCAAATTTCACGAGGGACATGTGGGTCACAAAGGAATGGTTAAATTTCACGAGGGTCAAAAATGATAAGAGTCACAAAGGGATNTACAAATTTGATTACTAGATAAGAATCCCTGGACAAGGAAAATAAAATAAATCAAAAACTGAGTTTAGCTTAAACTGACTCTGTCGAGTCTATATTTAAAACATAAGAACACTGAAAATATTAATACATGTTTGGACTTACAAGTGATGANTATAAAAATAATGGGCGAATATTTGAGAAGGTCAGAGCATTTTCTCAAATTTTCTAAAAAATCCGAGAATTTCCCTCAGGATATTCGACCCTCGTAAAATTTGAGCATCACCTCGTTATCCTCGTGATGTTTGACTCTCCTGGAGTGCAATCATCTTCTTGTGACTCTCGTGATGTTTGATCCTTGTAAAATTTGACTATCCCCTAGTGACCCTCGTGATGTTTGGCCCTCGATAAATTTGAGTACCCTCTTGTGACTCTTGTGACCCTCGTAACCCTCGTGACCCTTGTGAAATTTGACTATCCCCTTGTGACCCTCGGGAANGGAGCACAAGTAGTTTTGTTTCCTCAGCCTGAGGGTGTCCTCAGATGCAAGGAGGGAAAATTCGGGGGACCAATGGCCCTTGACCTTGGCCCAGAATTTCCACTCCTGACACTCCCGGTCCCAATGCTTCAGGGTAAACTCCGACCCCTCCACATCGAGATGTTGGGGTGTGGGCGGACTTTTCCACCCCCAACTGCCAATGAGATTTGTTTCAGGAGGTCCCATTTTCTCCCTCCACAAACCATTCACTAGGCTTAAACAATACGATTATTTATTTAATATTTCCCATTATTTTTACTAAAGGAATTCCTTTGCGCAAATTATCATAATAAATTCATAATCAATTAAATTTAATTAAAAATAAGAAAATTAACTTATCTAATGAACTCTAAATTGTTACGTCGTTCTCTTGAGTTTTTAATTGAAAATTGAATCATTTGAGTTTGAAATATTCTGAATTCGAACTCAATGATGAAAAAGAAAATTATTCATGTAATCATTTTATCAGTTACTATTTCATCATGAAAGAAATAATTTTAGTTCAAAAAGAATGAAATCAATTTGAGATTTCAGAAGTTGTATGAATAATTATGATGAAAGATCAGAAATTTCATTTTAAAGAAAATCAATTGAATTGAAAAGAAATTACTTTGAAATGTAATTCTATTAAGCTGCGATAATATAAAAACATCGGTTGAAACTATCGTAGCGATGAAATTTTTACATCAAAATAATCGTCAGAAAATTTCCAACAATTAGAGCTACCTTTTACAAATGAAAAATAATATTTTTCTAACAACTTCGAAAATTGTCAGAATGATTTATTATTTCCGGCTTAAAAGGAGAACTCAAATATCCCCTCGCCAAATGTTTCAAGAAGGAAACTCTTGTTTAAATTTTATGGGGGTCCGAGAGGAGAAACTCAAATTCCGGTTTATTGGGGTCCGAGAAGAGAAACTCAACAGACCCCACTTCCCGATAAGATGGGAAAATTCCACATCTTGAAAATGTATTACCCCCCGGACACGTCACTGAACCGTCAGTGAACAATGGACAAAGAGAGAGAAAGACTGGGGCGTGCACTTGAAGCACTACGGTGCGACAAGAGCCTGGCCCATGTCTTGAATTTTACGACCGTATTTTCGACGAAAATTTCCTTGAAAATTTGCTTTCCTGATAATTTATTATCTGCAGCTGGCCCTTGGCTTTCAAAAATAAATGAATTTACGCGTGAGAAAGAATTTTATCTTTAAACGGTTTTTGTTTCCCCAAAATATGATTTATCTAAGTTTTCCAGAAATATTCAATTAAACGATTTTTCGACGGATGTCACAATATCTTCATATAGGGCCACCGACAAAATCTCGAAAAATGAAGAAAAATAGTTTTTCAAGTAGCCCAAACGTAGAAAAAGCTACTATGGACTTCCTCATGAACTCCTGACCCTTATTTAACCCTGCCCCTAGCGACCTTTGTGACGTTTGATCCTCCCCCTAATGACCCTCGTGACGTTTGACCCTCCCCCTAGTGACCCTCGTGACGTTTGACCCCCGCCTCTAATGACCCTCGTGACGTTTGACTCTCCCCCTAGTGACCCTTGTGACGTTAGACCCTCTCCCTCTAATGACCCTTATTTAACCCTGCCCCTAGCGACCTTTGTGACGTTCGATCCTCCCCCTAATGACCCTCGTGACGTTTGACTCTCCCCCTAGTGACCCTTGTGACGTTAGACCCTCTCCCTCTAATGACCCTTATTTAACCCTGCCCCTAGCGACCTTTGTGACGTTCGATCCTCCCCCTAATGACCCTCGTGACGTTTGACTCTCCCCCTAGTGACCCTTGTGACGTTAGACCCTCTCCCTCTAATGACCCTTATTTAACCCTGCCCCTAGCGACCTTTGTGACGTTCGATCCTCCCCCTAATGACCCTCGTGACGTTTGACTCTCCCCCTAGTGACCCTTGTGACGTTAGACCCTCTCCCTCTAATGCCTCTAGTAACCGTCGTGACCTTTGGCCCTCGTGACCCCCGTGAGGTTTGACCCTCCCCTTAGTGACCTTCGTGACGTTTGACCCTCCCCCTAGTGACCCTGGTGACGTTTGATTCTCCCTCTAATGACCCTTGTGATGTTTGACCCTCCCTTTAGTAACCCTCGTGACGTTTGACTCTTCACCTAGTGACCCTCGTGACGTTTGATTCTCCCTCTAATGACCCTTGTGATGTTTGACCCTCCCTTTAGTAACCCTCGTGACGTTTGACTCTTCACCTAGTGACCCTCGTGACGTTTGACTCTCCCCCTAGTGACCCTTGTGACGTTAGACCCTCTCCCTCTAATGCCTCTAGTAACCGTCGTGACCTTTGGCCCTCGTGACCCCCGTGAGGTTTGACCCTCCCCTTAGTGACCTTCGTGACGTTTGACCCTCCCCCTAGTGACCCTGGTGACGTTTGATTCTCCCTCTAATGACCCTTGTGATGTTTGACCCTCCCTTTAGTAACCCTCGTGACGTTTGACTCTTCACCTAGTGACCCTCGTGACGTTTGACGTTCCCTCGAATCACCCTCGTGACGTTTGACTCTTCACCTAGTGACCCTCGTGACGTTTGACGTTCCCTCGAATCACCCTCGTGACGTTTGACTCTTCACCTAGTGACCCTCGTGACGTTTGACGTTCCCTCGAATCACCCTCGTGACGTTTGACTCTCCCTGTAATGACCGCCGTGACCTTTGACCCTTGTGACCGTCGTGAGGTTTGACCCTCCCCTTAGTGACTCTCGTGAAGTTTGACCTTCCCCATAGTGACCCTCGTGACGTTTGATGTTCCATCTAATCACCCTCGTGACGTTTGACCCTCTCCCTCTAATGACCCTCGTAATGTTCGACCCTCTCCCTAGTGACCCTCGTGACGTTTGACCCTCCCTCTAGTGACCGCCGTGACCTTTGACCCTCGTGACCCTCGTGAGGTTTGACCCTCTCTTTAGTAACCCTCGTAACGTTTGACTCTACCCCTAGTGAAATTTACATACTTCATGTGCGAAGTCAACATATCTCTTTTTTTTGTGATAACCCAACGAATTAAGTCAACTTGACTCTCCACACAGAATTAAAATTTGGAGGTAACTACTTAAAACTGCGTAAAGGATTAATTCCGCAATTTTATAATAATAGGGTAAAAAATTAAAGGACAGTAGAATAAAGATTCGGCGTCATTTATACTAAATTTCCCACTATCGATGACATAGCCGTTTTTTTGCTCTCCTGTAAAATTTCATTTTATGCACTTACCTCGTTTTACCACTTCACTACTGAATTGAACTGACAAATCAAGTATTTTATTGATTTCCAGATCATATCATGTTCAAGTTATAACTTGAATACGATAAAAATTTCCGGAATTGGGCACGAAAAATTCAGACAAAAATTCTTAACAGTGTAATACCGACAATGAGAACAGAGCTGGCTGAGGCCTGAACCACTGAGCCTTGTCAATCCAGGGCTCATACAAGTTTGTTCCCATCGTCAGCCTTGATAATTCTTATCCGGGTAGATATATCGATTTTACCTTGAATCGCTCCAGATCCATCGCCAGACTCCGACTGGAAACGATCGACATTTCCTGGAAAACGTCCAGCCTTGTAATGAAAACTGTAGGGAACAGGCGGTGGTGGTACGGTCGTTGTCTCCACATAGTAATTATGGGGTAGCAGGTGTGAAACGTCTCCCAAACATGCCGAAATTGAGAGAAGAATACCGAGGGCGACCTGCGGACAGATGTCAGATTGTTAAATCAAAGTATGGAACGTAAAAAGTCGATTGTCCACATTTTATTGCGTATGAAATCATTTCAATAATAACACATTGTAAGGGAGAATTTCAGAAGATATCTTCTATAATATGTATGAATTCATTTAACAAATACTATGAAGAAAACAAGCAGGGGTTCGAGCTGACCGTTACTTTTTGTGTTATTAGTCTTTCTTTTTTTAAAATTCTACCAATTCTATTAGTTGCTAGCTTCCAGATGGCATATAGCGGCAACCACGTTCTGAAGAGGGTCTACAAGGAAATATTTTACCTTTTGAAGAAATAGATTTCTGTGATTATGATGATATGATCATGAAGAAATTAACTCATGTGATTATGATCTTCACCTTCGGCTCGGCTTATAAAGTGGCATTCGTTAAAAAATACTGTTTAGGCCTTGTGACGAAAATTATTATATGCAATAGTATATTTCTATCCTGGGAAGGTGAAATAAAGAACGCCTACCCGCGTGCTTACCAAATTCCGCACGTGGGTACGGCTCCTTTATTTTACCTCTCGTAGTTAGAACTGTATTTTTCGCCTCAGCCTAGGTGCAAAGTCAGATTTCGTACTTTCGGAAATGTGTACTTTGCGCTCACAGGGGCTAAAAAGGTTAAATACCTCTGAACCCGCTCGACCGATTGCGCCCATCCAAAATATCAGCCTTCAATATTATAAGATCGTAAAATGCATTCATAAAGACCCTAATTTACGTTTCAATAAACATAAAAGGCGCTTTGTTTAGGCATAATTTATATTTATATTTTCATCGTAAAATAGGCCTTTTTAAAGCCTTAATTTCGATTTTCATGACGGAAAAAAAGCCCCCAGACATCATATTGACATTAAGCGTTAATTACGTTTAACAAAACGTAATTTACGTTTGGGTTTAATTTACGTTTAGTTATTTCTGTGTATATAATTGGACGGTCAATATTATATATTGGATATATATATATATATATATTGGATATATATGTATTGGATATATATTGGATATATATTTTAATTGATTTGGATATAGACCATCGAGTCGAGCATTTTGAAAAAAAAGTTGAAATCGGTGGTGTAGTTTCAGAGACGTTGAGGGAAAATCAAATTTAAACAAGTTGCTAGATCTCAGGAAGTACTGCGCTGATCGGGCTGAAACTGTGCGCCAAAGTTAAGTTCAATCATTAACTATCATATGTCAAAATTCCACATTTTTATCGACGAATTTCACCATATTTATGCCACATTTTCTGAAAACACCACTGAAAACCGAAATTGTCGCACCCATACGTACAGATATGCTCTGCAAATCATCATTTCGTCACGATTCATAACATTTTACGTCATTCCCGGGCTAAATTAGAAAATCTCAAAATGCAACGAATACAAAGCTTCCATTTGCAAGCAACAAAATTAGGACATAATTGCTTGAGCTAGAGTGCAACTTTACTCCTTTGTAACACAATAACTTTTTCCCTGGAGATTTTGTCAGCTGCAGAAAAGACCTGATACAGCCAGCCGAAATTTCCGTTCCCGAAGGTAATGCGGAGCTAACAAAAATGTAGGAACTGGCTTATGGTGTTTCAATACTTTACTTCATAATTACATGTTTATATTTAGACTGCCTTTTATTATCGTTATTATGCCACTTTTATTACTTACAAATGTAAAAGACTTCATTTTCACGAGCTGTGCTCTTTCTCAGCTGAACTGCGGAGATATACTGAAGCGCCCGAGAAGATATAGAGTGAAAGTCATACGTGTGACATCAGTGTTACGCTGAGAATGGCATTAGGCTGCTCTCTCACCGAATCAATGAAAACATTCTCTTTGGTCCAATATCCTGGAGTATGTGTTGCTACAAATTTCGTAAAAATCAATCGTTCGGGGTAACATGTATCTGGGTTAAAGAGTTCATGATTTTCGATATTTTCGGAGAGGATTAATGAAAAAAGTTCAATAAAAATGTGAATCTTGCTTAATACCTCAAGAATAAAAATCGATGATGACATAATAAGCCTGTAAACCTGACCATGATTGTAGCTGCTGATTTCACGTAATATTGATGACGCATCGAGATGGATGTAACGTTTTATCGATTATTATTCACATCCCATTATTCATAATACATGAAGAAATACAATTAATGTTATACAATGGAAAGAAAATTTTTAGAAGTTTTCAAGGATTTCCAAGCGGTCTCAGAAAGCTAACATCGAGTTTTTATGTTTCTGGTCCGTACCTCAAGAATGTAATTACAGCACTGATAGACTGATTCGGTAATTAGGCAACATAGCACACCTTTAATTTCTCAGGAATACTGATAGGTAAATATTAAGTTTTTATATATAATCTTGAAGTATTTCGACGTATAATGTGTCGGAAACTGGCTGCTATAAATGAATTTAACCTCCTTGAGCTATCACACTTACAAAGAGAAAAATTCAAACAGAAATTCGAAATCTATTGACTTTTTCTTATTGAACATCCGATAGAATTAGCGCAACAACAAATAGAATTTTTCAGATTTTGTGTTGAATTTTTTTATGCGTGTAGACCCTCGTCTCCAACTAAATCCATTCGTTAACAATAAGTAATCATTTCTATCAGTGTACTAAGAATATTTCTGAGGAATCCTCCAGGTATATCCGAATGAGACTATAGAACATTCAAAATACATTCCAAGTACATATCAGTGGTACGTATCAGTATATCCCCGCTACGTACTGAACACGTTTACTGGGGTACAAGCGTAAAAATAGAAATTAAGTACATATTCGAGGTAATTGTGTTGACATCACGAAATTCTTAATTTGTGATTTTAATTTAGTTCACAAGCTTCGTTTAACCCTTTTTTATTTACCTGGTTCTTGAACAAGTTTTTCAATGCCGAACGCCATTCTTGTAGACAATGATCAGAAAAAGGAGAAAGAAACAATAGGGGACAGCGAGGATATGACAGTGATCATGTCGCTGAGTGATGTTTTATTGGGTTTTTTCGCCATCATAATACATTAATGACGGACGTCCGAATGATTGATCTTGACACCACTAACAGCTAAAATTTCAGATCATTACTTCCACGTCCACGGGTGCTAGAGAATGTACAGATGAGTTCAATAAAAAAAATAATAATAAAAATGGAAATCTCTCGAAGACTTTGTATGAACGGGTTGTAAGGAATTCTGGGAAATTCCTTGCGCCATCCAGAGACAACGGAAAGAATTTCCATATTCGTGAGTCAGACAAAGATCCAGAGCTTTAGTTCTATTAAATTGAAAAAAAAAGATCATTAACGTTGAGTAATTTTAGCGTCCGTAGAGACAGGGTCAGGGTTGACTGACTGACTTTACGGACGCTAAAACGCGATCAGGTCAGTCAGGGTTGACCAGATCGCGTTTCAGTGATTTCCGTTAATTTTAGGTAATTTATAATTTTATATTTTGTAGGTCCGTTCTAGTGAATTTTTGTTTAATTTTAGTTAGCTTTAATATTGTTTCTTTTTTTTTGTACCAATCGTGCGTTAGGGATTTCATAAATGTAACTATACGGGACCGATACAATTTTTCGCTCTCTGTCCATTTCACATCTTTTGGAAAGCTATAAATTCAGAAGTTTTCGTTAAAACAGTCCGTTGCGAGTCGTCAACCGATGACTAGCCTCATGCTCACCCTTGCCTCTGGCCAATGCTCATAGTGAGTCTATACCGTTGCTTCTAGTTGTGAAGCTTTCGCTTATGCGACTTATCTCGTTTTGAGAAATTAATTTATTTCTATGCCGTATTGTGCCAACAATTATTGTATTATTTAGCCGACAGGTTTTCGACTTGCGTATCGTCTAGAGTCATTGTGTATTATTTCTTTGGAAATTATGCTGGTTATATCGTTAGTGTTTAATACTTCGGCTTTGACGTTCGATTTCATTTGCGTATAGTTACGCCTAGTTTTCTTTGGATTTGCGACTCGTTAAGTTGTATTTTTTTTTGCTAATTATGCCATTCGTTCTCGAGCCTTCGTTTTGTGGATTAATTGTGCTTTTTTGCAATGGTTTTCAAAGTATTAGAGTGTTCGTGTCGCCTTAGTGAAATCAGATGTAGAAATTTTGTGCCGTTCTGGCCGTTTGGGACTNAGCTATCACACTTACAAAGAGAAAAATTCAAACAGAAATTCGAAATCTATTGACTTTTTCTTATTGAACATCCGATAGAATTAGCGCAACAACAAATAGAATTTTTCAGATTTTGTGTTGAATTTTTTTATGCGTGTAGACCCTCGTCTCCAACTAAATCCATTCGTTAACAATAAGTAATCATTTCTATCAGTGTACTAAGAATATTTCTGAGGAATCCTCCAGGTATATCCGAATGAGACTATAGAACATTCAAAATACATTCCAAGTACATATCAGTGGTACGTATCAGTATATCCCCGCTACGTACTGAACACGTTTACTGGGGTACAAGCGTAAAAATAGAAATTAAGTACATATTCGAGGTAATTGTGTTGACATCACGAAATTCTTAATTTGTGATTTTAATTTAGTTCACAAGCTTCGTTTAACCCTTTTTTATTTACCTGGTTCTTGAACAAGTTTTTCAATGCCGAACGCCATTCTTGTAGACAATGATCAGAAAAAGGAGAAAGAAACAATAGGGGACAGCGAGGATATGACAGTGATCATGTCGCTGAGTGATGTTTTATTGGGTTTTTTCGCCATCATAATACATTAATGACGGACGTCCGAATGATTGATCTTGACACCACTAACAGCTAAAATTTCAGATCATTACTTCCACGTCCACGGGTGCTAGAGAATGTACAGATGAGTTCAATAAAAAAAATAATAATAAAAATGGAAATCTCTCGAAGACTTTGTATGAACGGGTTGTAAGGAATTCTGGGAAATTCCTTGCGCCATCCAGAGACAACGGAAAGAATTTCCATATTCGTGAGTCAGACAAAGATCCAGAGCTTTAGTTCTATTAAATTGAAAAAAAAAGATCATTAACGTTGAGTAATTTTAGCGTCCGTAGAGACAGGGTCAGGGTTGACTGACTGACTTTACGGACGCTAAAACGCGATCAGGTCAGTCAGGGTTGACCAGATCGCGTTTCAGTGATTTCCGTTAATTTTAGGTAATTTATAATTTTATATTTTGTAGGTCCGTTCTAGTGAATTTTTGTTTAATTTTAGTTAGCTTTAATATTGTTTCTTTTTTTTTGTACCAATCGTGCGTTAGGGATTTCATAAATGTAACTATACGGGACCGATACAATTTTTCGCTCTCTGTCCATTTCACATCTTTTGGAAAGCTATAAATTCAGAAGTTTTCGTTAAAACAGTCCGTTGCGAGTCGTCAACCGATGACTAGCCTCATGCTCACCCTTGCCTCTGGCCAATGCTCATAGTGAGTCTATACCGTTGCTTCTAGTTGTGAAGCTTTCGCTTATGCGACTTATCTCGTTTTGAGAAATTAATTTATTTCTATGCCGTATTGTGCCAACAATTATTGTATTATTTAGCCGACAGGTTTTCGACTTGCGTATCGTCTAGAGTCATTGTGTATTATTTCTTTGGAAATTATGCTGGTTATATCGTTAGTGTTTAATACTTCGGCTTTGACGTTCGATTTCATTTGCGTATAGTTACGCCTAGTTTTCTTTGGATTTGCGACTCGTTAAGTTGTATTTTTTTTTGCTAATTATGCCATTCGTTCTCGAGCCTTCGTTTTGTGGATTAATTGTGCTTTTTTGCAATGGTTTTCAAAGTATTAGAGTGTTCGTGTCGCCTTAGTGAAATCAGATGTAGAAATTTTGTGCCGTTCTGGCCGTTTGGGACTCAAGGTCGAGTACCGTTGGGTATAGAGTGCCGTATTTGGCGTATTCGATATTTCGAGTATTGACTGCGTATGCTTCCGTTAAAGCGAATTCCAATTTATTGTTCGGAGGAATGCGAGTACAATTTCGATACGTATATCGCGCCTAATTCGGATTCCTTTCGGGTTTATTAATTGCGTTCAACTCGGGATTTGATCGGAATCAATTCATTCGGCAGGGATGATTGTTTATGCCGATCTTGGCCTAGTTACCGTGTTCTCAGTTTTTCGGTATTATTTTCCTTGCGTCTACCGTCACGTTTTCGGTCATTCTTATAGGGATAGAAGTAGAGAATTAATTTGATTTTGGCTCCATTTCTGGTTCTTTGTCTACTCAAAAATTTATTGAGTCAATTGTGCATTCTTTTATTGCCATTGTTAAATCTTGTATTTCGCTTTCTTAGGCGAAAATTTGTTCTTTTTATTGAGTTCAGTATTATATGGATTATTTAGTGTTGATTTCTTTTGCGGTGAATTTGAGTACATATCTTTTCTGTAAATTTACGAACAATATAGCCATATACATTTCAGCATTAAAATTCCGCTTTCGTGTTTCCTTTTTTGAGAATAAGAGCCCGATAACCTGTTTTCACCTCGACTTAGCCCTCTCTCCACAACCGACCCCCTGAGCAGCGCGAGCACCCTGTCACCTTTCCCTTGGCCCCTTAAGTTTAAGTTTTCTTTTGTGTTTTTGAATCTTGGGTTTTCGTTGTATTTTTACGCTTCAACCTAATTTCGGTTGGTTGTTTCCGTCGAGACAAAGAACAACTGGCGCCCACAATCATCGAGTTTCAGTTTTCTGACTTTACCAAGGGAGAAGGGCGAGATAACGTTCATTTTTGTCCTAGCAAAAATTTGACCACGTTACAGGGTATACATATTTTGATTGATCGCGGTAAAGGACATCGAAATGAATATTAAAAAAAAATATCCGTTGCCTAGTATTTGAGATATTGCATATAATAGTTTACAATTTAAGTTGAATATCTCAAGTTTAAAACCTGAATATTTCTTTTTTCAGTCACAAACGTTTGAAATATTGCTCATTAATTAATAATTAATTGTTAAAAGTTGAAGATTTCAAACGCTTTGAAATCGCTAATGACGTCATACAGGCGGTCGAGCGCTGGACCAATCACAGAATGGCTCGATCCGACCTTACCCAATCTTGAGGTGCGCCTCGGCCAATGGAGGATGACAACTCCCCACTCGCTTCTGCTTCGACCAATGAAGCGTTACCTGACTGTCTTCGTGACGTCATGAGCGAAAAATGGGCCACGAAAACGGCAATTGTTTGTCAATTAATTATCATAAGACAGCTAAGCAATATTTCTCTATATTTTTCGCGGTTTAGCTATTCATATATTAAGAGGAAGTTGTGAATAGGGGAATTAGAAAAAATTGAGCTTCATGGTCTCTATTGTACCAAAACTAGTTTTTATATAACCAAAATATCCCAAATTTATGATTTTCTAATAAAACATTGAGTTAACCCTGATTTTTTAACATTACTCCTTCAAATACAGCAGTCGTTAAGAATTAATTTGACAAAAAATAAAGGGAAATTGCTTGGAGTTTCGAATACTCTTTAAATTTCCAAAACGATAGAGCTATTTTAATCGATGTCCAGCTTTTTGAAGGTTCCCTCGACTCCGAAAAGATCAGTGGCAGTTTTTTGCTTTCCAGGACGCAGAGCCTCGTTAACTCGCATGGTCAGCTCGTCCTCCAGAAAGAAATCGCGATTTGCTTCGAGTCTTCTGATGTTTTTCGAGTGGAGTTCCATCAGAGGGCCAGCTTTACCTCCTGACTCATTTGGCAGAAGCTCGATGGGGAAAAATTTCGCTGCGCTTTCGCTGTTCGTATGAATGTGGAGCTGAAATTAATGTAAATGCTGAAATCGTAGGTAAATCCAGTATCTGACAGGTACAATAACATGACTGCAGATCATTCTGCACAGTAAAAAATCTTCTGTGGACTTCCTGGGAGACCGATTGGTGTGGAATTAACACCAGATTTTACATGCGATGTCCTATGGTGCGATGTAAGTTTAACATCGCAACTCCACACCGAAAATGGCGTGGACTCATTGGGCCACTGATCGGTGTCAATTTAACACCAAATTTTTTGCAGTATGTGGATCCTATTTACTAAAGATAAAAGAAACGTGAAGTTGTTTTATATCGAAATATCTCGAAATTGCCTGACCGCTAATCCTTAATTCTGATTGGTCAATATGTGATACGAAGTTATTCACAAAAAACACGCGGCATTTTCAAATTCTTCAGTGCCATAATTTCAAATTCTTCAGTGGTAATTTTTTTTTTCACGTCATATGTATATATAATATATATATTTCACATGTATATATATCATCGGTGAAATAAATAAATTCTGTTCTTTTATGGAGACCGATTATTTTAAAAAATTGAAGATAATTAATTGAAAATGAAAAATTCTTTATATATTCTTTTACTCTACGTAGCTATTCACATCAATCATTAGTCGAATTCTCTTTGATTCATTATCAATATTTATAAGGTATTCATGAGAAAATGAAATTCAATGAATTCCATTTCTTCATTTCAACAAATGAATAGATCATAGATCTTGTGTCTTCTAAAAGGAGAGATTGATAGAAATTTATCCGAGAACCTTCCTCGCAGAAAATTTTAATAACTACAAACAAAAATTCGTGAAGCAGATCGAAAGATCACGAAGAAAAAGTTTTCATTGCTAGGGACATGTCACTGATTTTTAGAAGTTTATACCTAATTGTTAGTGATTTGCGATTGTAAAATTCAGGGATTGCAAAATTGTGAAATTCAGCGATTTTGTCACCAATTTTCTATGACATCATCACGAATTTCTAGTGACATCGTCACTAACTTTGAGGGAATTATTTCTCATTTTCAGAGCAATGTCAGTGATTGTCAGGGACTCATCTGATAATTAGGATTATTCTATCGTCGCCGCCAGGAAAGAATAGACTTGGATCTGAGTGGTGGGGGACGTCAAGTCGGAGGTAATTTCGAGAGAGTGGCGGTATACAGAGAAAAAAAGTGGTTTAGCTTTAAAAAATAGTTTCTAGATTTTAGAAACTCCTGTTCTTAAGCTTTATCCTTGGTGGGATCATAAAAACTAACGAATTTGTGGATTGTTTTTGAGAAAACATATTTTCTAAAACCAATGTTGTTTCGTGAGCGGAAAAAATAGAATTTGGAGAAACAGAACTAAAAGGTCAGGAGAATAACCATATGTAGCCGTTTTGAAAAAAACTTGCCAAATTTTCTTAAAAAACAAAAACAAATATTTTTGTAATAAAACTGCGCCAAGGAAAATTTTTGTTTGATTCTTACTAAACAGTAAAATTTTTTGAAAAATACAAAGAAATTTAAAAAAAAACAAGTCAAAAATGTCAAATGAATGGCCATAAGGTACAACCAGATGTTTATGAGACAAATATTTCTAAATCGAATAAGAATGCGAAAAAAATTCTCTTTGAAATAAAAAATCAGTAGAAACCAACGTCCTTGGCGCGGAATTTTTCAACTTACTGTGGAGTATTTATTTCATGATTAGATTCTAATTGTTGTGTTTGAGAATATTCTATTTTATTCTCCCATAATATTGAATGCATAAAATAAAAATTCCTTTATTGAAAGAATATTCTGGAAAATCGAGCTAACAAAATGCTTCGATTTCCCAACACCAAACACGGCCTCATCCACGGAAATGTGATGAATATAGCTGAAATGATGCGAAATCAGCATCGAACCACCTGCACTCGGGCATTGACCGGGAACGCACGTACCAAAATTTTGCAAAATTACAGACAGTCTTGTTCTAGCATCGAAGTCGATCACATCAAGGGGCGAACTCCTCGCGAACTTTAGATACCTGATTCCGGAATCAGTCATTACCTCTGCCCGGCGTTTATCTATCCTTCCGGTTATCGGGAAGTCAAGTCGCAATTACGCACACCTTCGTAGTGGCTGATCCCGCGTATTGTTCAAATTAAATCATTTATACGGTACCGTCCGACGGGGTGCAAAATTACCTGTTACGGTCACAGCGTAAAATTGTGAGAAGAACTCAATCTACTAATTAAATCAAAACACATTTCGAAAGAGCAAGGACTAATAGTTTATTGGAAGCGAGTGACCAGAAAGAGGAGTGACGACAACCTGAAAGTGAGTAACCCGAATCATGTTAATCTGTCATCGAGGGTTTTTTCGCTTTGTCTCTCCTTAATCTCCTCAAAGCCTTTGTTAAAATTCAAATCAGTATTGTACAATATTACTGTTGTTTATATTTGTATTGATTATTGATCAAGGCATAAAATCGCAATATTTCCTTTGTTTAACATTCCTACTCTGAAATAAATTTAGTACAAATGAGTTAGTTAAAACTTTATTAGATTATCACCCTCGATTCCTTTTTATGAAACAGATGTGCCTAGCACTTTAAAGGTAAGGATCTGCACTAAATAAAAATAATTATTTTATTGCCCGGCCAGGAAAATTACTAGAATATTTAAGTAATAAATATCCTATCAATTTTCCATATCCAACATAATCCTCTACATTCTGATCCGCGCCAAGGACGTTGGTCCTGCTTCTACTTTTTTCCAATCCTTAGTCGATTTAGAAATATTTTTCTCATAGACATCTGATTGTGCCCAAAGGCCATTCATTTGGTATTTCTGACTTGGCTTTTTTTCATTTCTTTGTATTTTTCAAAAATACTGGCGTCTCCACGGTAATGAAAGATGAATGTGAGAGAAAATCGTAATGAAAAAGTCTTACGACTTCCATCAATTCCTTCTTCATGAAAGGTTTCATCATTCCCAAAATTATTTCCATAACTGGCATGGAGTTGATGAAGTGAAGGCCCTTCAGACGAACTGGAAGTCCCTCCTGCAAAAACGTGAGATACTTCTTGAGCCCCATTGGACTCAACCGACCGGCGTGACCAAAGGTGATGCCGTCTATGTCTACGGCGAAGATATGCCCCTTCATAGTCCCTTTCTCACGAATCCATAGATCGGTCACCATATTCCAGTACTTCATACAATCATTGTAGACGTAGTGCGCAGGGTCAAGATCGATGAAACGACCATAGGCTATTTGATATCCTTCGGCAGTTGTCCCCTCGAGCTGCATGAAAGCCCTGCCAATTAAAAGAGACTTTCGAATTCAGTTAGTCATCGATTCTTGAAGTTGAAAAATCCTCAAGAATTTTCTATTACATGTACTGTTATAACAATAAATCATTCATTCCTATCTCTACTGTATAGAATTCCACACTGCGATTCCAGGAGTGATCTAAAAATGTATAGCGATATCTACAATTTTTTCCATTCTTTGCCAATCTCTTTGAAAAATTCAGTACCTTTTTTCACGCGGTTTCGATATACATATTCATGAACAATATCAATACGTTTATTTATTTCTATTCAATTGTCTCTTTTGATTCGTGTTTCGTGTGTAGATCACTGGGGGGGGGGGGGGGGGGGANGGTGAAACGGAAGGAGAGTCTTAATGTTCTCGAGCCTTATATTTTCAAATAACTATATAAGTGTGCATTTGAACATTTTTTGAATATTGATTTTATTTATCTGATCGATTGATTTTTTTCTCATCACCTACGGGTGTCAAATAATTTTTATTTAAGGTTGTGTAACTTTTTTCGACTGTTTTTTTTTCAATTTTCATCGTAGATCGCTCTAAAAATTATCTGTAAAATAAGCCCATTATAATTGCAATTGACCATCTCAAACTTAAGATAAATTTTTTTGAATTTTACATGTTGTTAAATGCAGTTTCATCGTTTTTAATTTTTTAAAAAACAACCACTCGACATTTTTTATTAAAAAAAAATACAGTGTAGAAATAGTGTCAATCAATGTACAGAAAAAAAATGAAATTGATTGACCATTTCGTTTTTGAGAAATCATCATAGAAAGTTATTTTTTCCCCCCAATGGGCAGGGCAAATGAGTTCAGTATGCGAGCTATGACAACACGCAGCTTCGAGTCGGTGGCGCGGATGTATTTGAAATGGTCGGGTTATAATGAGTAGTTCAAAAATGCGGTAATTCAGTCTTTTTTTTTAATTGACTATCTATAAACACTGTAGTAATTAACAAACATGGAAAATGGTATAATAAAATAATAGATAGTCATGTGTTATTTGACTTACGACTCTCAAAAAAGAAAATAATTTTATCAATAACTTTTTTTGTTTTCGTAACTCGGGGTTTGTTTATGTCATTTCGTTCTGATAATAATTGCATCAATTTTCCTTTTTGTTTACTCGCTGTCAACAACACGACAAATGAGATACCAGAGTTGGCAATTTTTTTAAACATGTCAGATACTTGCTCTTTAAAACCATTAACGAAAGTAATAATGTCAATGCTTTTTCTTTGGTAATTTCCGATATGATACACTCCAAGTATGACTTTTTTGCAAGGAATAATTGTTTCTTGCGGTTATTAATTTCTCTGACAATGTTTGTAAAACTTCAACATCAAATAGTGCTGCATGGAAATTACCACTAATTTCCAGAAAATGTTCTGCTAACTTACCTAATTTCATCATGCTAGTACTTTTTCTTTCTGGGAACATTTTTTTAAATAGTGCTAAAGAGTCGGTGAACCGAACAGGTTAGGAGTCACACGAAGAGAGAGATACACTGCGTGGTTGCCACGATCGACACAAATCGGCGTTAGTTGTATGCGCACCATGCGCACGTATTCGTGTATGGTACATTCATGTATGCGTGAGCCGAGTCGAACTGTATATCAGCAAAAGTTTTTGTTTTAAACCGGGTTCTTCGTTTAGCGGAATATCAGCCCAAAGCGTGGAAAATTTCAAGTGTGACTCTCTCGCGACAACAACCTTAATGTTTTTCTAATTATTGAAATAATATTAAAATGCGTCTCGAGTTGGTAAACCTGTCGCGTTTTCTCTCCTCTGTTCCATGGTCTAACCCATACCTGTCCCATGATGCTCACTGATATTCGAATCACCCGCCTGCGTCATTGCCCCGGAAATTCATAATTTTCCGAATCAGTTGTTCAAATAACTTTCTTATGAAATCTGAAAAAACCTGAAACTTATACGTGTTCTCAGGAAAGATTTGATTTATTATCCACTAGTTTTTCTTCAATAGTACATTATTTTTTTGCGTGTCATGGAAATTTCCCTAATTGAGAGGCGTAACCTCGGAGGTTATAGCTGGAGAGGTTACAAAAACATTGAATTTCATTATTTTTCTTTCTTGAGATTGAGGTCTGAAAAAAATGTGCAAGAGTTTTTAATGACGTAGCATATTCAGACATTTCTCTCACGAATTTTCCAATTTTTTTCATTATTATGACTTTGTACACGAAACACCTTAACCCTAGATTGATCACCCTATGAGGGAAACCCCGCCGCGCATCGTTTTTCTTTAATTGCTAGCGCCGCCGCAGCTGCAAGCGACCGTGACGTTGATCCCCGTTCATTATGCTTTTTCTCGTTTTTTCCTTGTGTTTCTTTCAAAAATTAATGATTCATCATCGGCTTATTAAATTGAGTGTTAAGATTCATGGACACAATGCTTATCGGTTTATTACCTCTTCAATTTCAATATTTCAATAAGTGATTCACTAATTCTGAATTTCTGTGCTCACTGACTGATGTTCTAAGTCTAGTTATAATCAAAATTCTATTCTGAGTACGAAACAGTAATTATTAAAGTTCTCACAGCCCAGAATTGTTTTGTATTCGCCACTCCTTTTATTTTCTTTTACACCTTTACAAAAGCATTTAATTATTTTTGCTGGAAAAATTATATGACCGATTCTGCTGCTCCTTCGCTAATTCGGGGTATTTTCTTCGAATTCATAATCTTTCACACAACTTTATTCGACGATGCTATGAACTTAAAACTTTGATGAATCATCTGAAATTTTTTCAAATTCTCCATGAAATCCCGAAATTCTTGTAAATTTTGCTTTAAAAGCTTGGAAATTTTGGTGAAATTATGTTCTCAGATTTTTTAAATTATGATCTTCTTTCCCATTTGAATTAATTAGAATGCAGTAGTTGGGGTCACGTGACTACTTCGCATTAATTTTAGTTGAAAGATTCCGCCTTTTCCTATCAATTGTTCTCTCATGGTTTATTCAAAAACTCTCTAATATTTAAGAGATACTGAAAATTTTCTCTAATTTCCGAAAAAATCCAGCATTTTTCAGATTTTTTTCAGAAAATCTCATAATTGTTTTGAATTCTCTGGAAAATGCCCGAATCATCTTACATTCGGAAAAAACCGACAATTTTCTGATTTTTGAGGGAAGCTGTAAACTTCCTTACGGTTCCTATAAGTCATCCCCTATCCATCCTATTGGAGTTGGATTTTATAAAGAAGTTGAAACACATCATCACTAATTTCCAACAATCTTCTCTTAATGAGCATTAGGAATAGGATCTACACTCTAAAATTTTTATATTGCTATTGGTCTTAAGTTAAGACTCTTAACAGTTTCGGCTTTGCATTGTTATCTCAGTCAAGCTGAAAGGCTCCTTTTTCAAATTCGCCAGCGCCGCCGCGGCCGCGACACAGATGCCCTTTCATTATGTCTTTTAACATTTTTTTCCTTGTGTTTCTTTCAAAAATGAATGGTTCGTCGCCGTCTTATTACACTGAGTGCTAAGATTCATGAAAATAATGATTATCGGTTGATCGCCTGTTCAATCCCAATATTTCAAGAAGTGATTCACTAATTCTGAATTTCAGTGCTCTTTAAATGACGTTCTAACTATAATTATAATCAAAATTTAATTCAGAGTACAAAACAATAATTATTCAATTTCGCACAACCTAGAATTTTTTAGTCTTCGCCGCCCCCTTTAGTCTCCTTTACATCTTTACAACAGCATTCAACTATTTTTTTGGAAAAGTTATAAGGTCGATTCTGATGCTCTTTGGCTAATTCGGAGTATTTTCTCGTCATTCATGATTTTTCTTACAATTTTAGCATGAATCTGAATTTTTTTTTAATTCTCCATAAAATTCCGAAATTTTATTGAAGTTTTTTTGCAGAATGTTTGAGAAATTGTTGAGAAAATCCGATGAATTTCTAGAATTTTTCAAATTATGTTTCTCGTTCTCATTTCAATCAATCAGAGTGCAATTATTGGGAGCTCGTAACTCCTTCACATCAGTTTTATTTGGAAAATTTCACCTTTTCCTATCAATTGTTCTCCCATTACTTATTCAAAAATTCTCGAATATTTGCGAAGAACTCCGTATTCTCGAATTTTTGAATTTCTCAAATTTTTTCAGAAACCCTCATAATTGTTTTGAATTCTCCGGAAAACTGCTATATCATCTTACATCCGGAAAAAACTGGCAATCCTCTGAATATCGTCAGCTCATGTTTTCAGCACAAAATTGAAAAGAAAAACTTGAAATGACAGTGTTCCTTCTGCGCTATCCATTTCCGTGAACCTCCTTTTTATGTTAATGATTCACAAGGTATGACGCAAATATCGTCATTCTTGTTCTCTACAATTTTTTAATTCGGATATTATTATTATTATTTCAAAGTGAAACCATTGATCATGGTTTTCATTGTGGTGCATTCAAATTCTATAATCTCATAATTCTAGTTATTGATTCTAATCAACTTTGGAGAAAACCTTACTAAACGCAACATTAAGAAAGTTAAATAATTCTATTTTCGATTTGGACAATTATAATTGCTTCAGCATTCGAAACTATTGAGTAATTAGGTACAGAACGTTCATATGTTGAATGAGAATTCAAGTAACTTGGGAGATTTTATCTTCTTGCTGTTAAAAAATGTTGAATTGCAGTAAATTTTCAGTGAAATTTTACATTTCATGACTTTTCTTTCTCCAACTCCTAAAATCTACTATTAACCTGTCCTTAGAATTTGAATTCTTTTTTTCAACAGTACAACTACTATCTACTCATAATTATGAGGAAATATTTTAAAAGTAGGGAAAAAAATAGAGAGTCGACTTCTCGAAATAGACTAATGAAATGATTGGAAAATTGCGATTTTCAGAGAGCATGACTCTTTTTTATGAATGATTCCATCATAATTAATTTTTCACTGAAAGAACAATTTTTCCTGAATTGTAATGAATTTTTCTGCTTCCAGAATCGCACCAAAAATTAAATTGATGTGAAAAAAATTATATTTTTTGGAAGTATGAACCTGTTTAAAATCGGTCGATTATCGCGGGTCACTAAGCCCAGTTCAGCCCACTGGGAAGCAACAGTTCAGTGGCAGCACCTGACGGGCCGACTTGCTGTTACCGACCGACCGCCCACACGCAGCTACGCTACTCACCTCAATCTCACTTACTTTTCGGGAGTGATACCATTTGCCTCGTGCACGTGTATAATCGTTCCTTTTATTTTTCTCTCAATTATCATAAACCGTTCCTTTTTTTTTTTCACAACTGCCGTTCGGCTAAAAAAAAAGAGTTCAGCTGACTAATTATTTATCAGTGCTCAGCTCAGTTATTGTGTAATTTTTGTAAATCATTGTGACTATTGTGAACATTTAATTGAGTGACATTATATTACGTTGGTGGAAACCACGTGCGTGCACCACTTTTTTCGGTTTAACTCATCCGTCCCCGAAAATTCACCCACATCTCAGGCACCCCTCAAATATCCCACGAATTTCCAACCCGGCTACAAACATTTTGATCCTTCGAGCCGGATTGGTGGGATATTTTTCGGTTTTTTGGAGTTTTTTCACGTTTTCCGGGAGTGGAACAGAAGCGTCGCATCAGTGGTGCTCAATCGGCGGCTCCGCTCAACACTCGACACCAGACTCATCCGACGCAACGGTGCTCAACCTGCGGATCCAGATCAACTTAACTGCGGGCTTATTTGAATCGGAGTCAGCAATTGGCACTCACGGATTTCTCAACCACTGCAATCCGTCTCCTGCATTCACTGGTCCAGCTCAACTTAGTGCAATTGGCTAAGTAGCTTAATCTCTGTTTATATTCTGTTTATATTTTTCTCACGGGTTTTTTCTTTTTTCCTCGCCGAGCCACTCCTTTTTTATCTTCTCTCTTTTCTGCTCCTACCATGGCGTCGTTCGAGGTCACGGTTAACCTCAATACCTCCAGAGCCGCGTTTTTAGAGCGCATTCACAAGGAGCTGCTCACCGAAGAGGCCGCTCAATTCTCAATTTCGAATCTTCAATCCAGGCTGGTGATTCTCGAAAGCTATTGGGATAAGTTCGAGCTCACTCATGAGAAATTGGTTGCAGATAGTGGACAGGTTGAAAATGTCCTTGAAATACCGTACTTCAAGGACAAATGTTTTGACGGCACCATCGGTCATTATCATGAGGCGCGTGGAATCCTAAATCAGCTTATCGACCGACAGGGCGTTTTGTCCACCTCTTGTTGTTCAGTGGCACCTGGCTCAGCTCAACCGACGTACTCGAAGCGATACCTACCTGAGATCGCACTACCGAAGTTTTCAGGGAAGTACGCTGACTGGCGCTCGTTCCGGGACCTCTTTTCATCCTTGGTCGGCTCAAACCCGGATCTCTCTAACGTCGAGAAGATGCACTACCTGCGCACTAGCCTCTCCAACGAACCAGCTCAGATCATCGCGAACCTGACCATCTCGGATGATTCTTTTGCAACCGCCTGGGAACTCCTCTTGACTCGCTACGAGAACAAGCGACTACTCATCTCGGCGCACCTGGAGCAGCTCCTGAATCCTCCTGCCATGGCGTCTCATAACGCTAAGGACCTGAATGCCCTGATCACCGTTGTCTCCGAGGCGCTAAACGCGCTTGAAGCACTCGGGTCACCTGTATCCCACTGGGATCAGGTGATCATTTACATTGTTGCGCAACGGCTTAGCTCGAAACTCCGTGAAGCTTGGGAGATTAAAGTCGGGTCGTCCAACGATTATCCCAGCTTCACGGACTTCAAGGAATTCCTCACCGGAAGAGCACGTGCAATGGAGAGCATCGAAATCAACTCGCTCGCACGTGCTCCTGCATCAACTGTGAAGGCTCAGTCATCCAGCTCTAGTAAGAGCTCCCAGGCTCAAGTACGATCAACAGGCACCGCTCGCGTCAACACCGTCACCACTCAATCCAGTCGACAGGCTCGTCCAACTCCTGCCAAGCCCACTACTGGCAAGGTCACCTATCCGTGTTCAGCATGCGAAGGTGATCATTATCTATCGTCCTGCGCACTATTCAAGGCATTGACCTTAGCAGGTCGCCGTGAGGTAGTCGAGCGCCAGTACCTGTGCTTCAATTGCTTGGGACGTCACGGGGTGAAGGACTGTCGCTCACGGCTCAACTGTCAGATCTGTGATGGGCATCATCATTCACTGCTCCACTCAACATCATCGAGTCAGCCACAGCGTACCACACCAGCTGACCCGCAAAGCCACACTTCTGCGCCCAGCTCACCCCCAAGGAAAAAGCGTGCCAGTGGTTACGTACAATCATTCAAATGACTCTGCTCCGACCGTGTCAGTAACACCAGGGACATCTGAATGAAGCTCAACCGCTCAGAATGTCGATTCATGTTTAGCTCATCACACTGACTCAGGATCAGCTCAGGATTTCCGCCCTGGAGTTCTCCTGGTTACCAGCGTCGCCCTCTTGGTGTGTCCAGGACGACCAGCTCACCAGGTTCGTCTACTCATCGACCCAGGGTCGGAAGTTTCCATCGTCTCAGACCAGATCGTCCGTCAGCTTGGGCTGATGAATACCAGGACCTCACTCCGAATCTCGGGAATCGGAGACACGGCATCTGGCTTACAACTTCATTGTCCTCCTCCTCATCGGCTCAGCTCACATGGGATTATCTCCACGGACTTCAATTCGCTGATCCTGATTTCCTCAAACCAGCACGAATTGATATCCTTATTGGTGCTGACGTCTATGGCCAATGCATCCAATCTTGATATCATCACCAATGGTCCACAATCCCCGATGGCTCAGCTCACGTGCTTCTGTTGGATCGTCTTCGGGAATCGTCATGGAATCGCCAGGTCTTCTTGGCGACTCACGATCTTCCGCTCTTGCTTGCCTTCATCGGCTGTTCAGGAAATTCTCACGTGATGAGGTTTATCACCAGCTCTACTCGGACTTTCTCAAAAAGTACGAGGACCTCGACCACATGCATCGGGCTTCCGGATAGCTCCCATCATTAGCTCATCAACGTCAGCTCACGGGGGGGTGCACTGCTTCCAAGATGACCTTATCACATGAAGCTGCGGCTTCAAGAGGGTCGAGGGTCTCGGATGGTCTGCATTCCCCTCGGGCTCATGTTGCTCCGGAGTATTACTTCCCTCATGACGGAGTTCTCAAGGCAAGCAGTGAGACGACGAAGCTCAAGGTTGTTTTCAATGCATGGCCACCTTAGCGGTCCATCTCGAGGTCATGTCAGACTATTCAGCTCACTAAAGAGACCATTATTGGGACTCCTTGATCTTCTCTTTATGTTACAGCTCACCATCATAGGCCATCTCATCAGACAACTACAGTTGCTGATCGTGGGGGAGAATGTTTAAAATCGGTCGATTATCGCGGGTCACTACGCCCAGTTCAGCCCACTGGGAGAGCAACAGTTCAGTGGCAGCACCTGACGGGCCAACTTGCTGTTACCGACCGGCCCTCCACACGCATACCGTTTGCCTCGTGCACGTACATAACCGTTCCTTTTCTCTTTTGTTCTCTCAATTATCGTATGGCTCAAAAAAAAAGTTCAGCTCACAAATTATTTATCAGTACTCAGTTATTGTGTAACTTTTGTGAATCATTGTAACTATTGTAAACATTTAATTGAGTAACATTATATTACACTTGTGGAAACCACGTGCGTGCATCATTTCTTTCGGTCTAACTCATTCATCCCCGAAAATCCACCCACATCTCAGGCACCCCTCAAATATCTCACCAATTTCGAACCCGGCTACAAACAGAACCATTCTATTATTCATTCCTAAGAAGAGAATTTGGAAAAAGCAAGTATTTATGGAATTTTGTTCGAAAGCCGCTAATTATGCACCCTTTGTTTTGGAGTTTTTTCTAGCCAATTCAATTGATAAATTAGATGATTGAAACTGTTTGAATAAAAAATTTTCCGACTTTTTTAATTTCATGGAGCAATTTCAATATTCTTGGATTTTGTGGTATAGGTATTGATTTCATCACATAAAGCCTCTAAAAACTAAAATTGAATAGAAAAATTGAAATCAAATTATTTATGTAAGTTACAAATTTGGTCTGAATCATTTAGAAAAACATGAGATTCATTTTACTACCAACTGAAAGCAATAAAATCGTTCCATTTTTACATTTCATAATTTTTGCTTCCGAAGGAAAGCATTGTATTTGTCGAATCCGAAAATTCCTGTTTTTGTATCAGGATAACTACTTTTGACCTCAGGAGTTCGAATATGCAATTTTTACATCATGTCCGGATGTATATATGTATGTATGGGTGTTTTGTGTATAAGTGACCGACTGTTTTTCGACGATAACTGAAAAAAATAATTGTTTAAATGACTCTAATTATGATTTAAAATATTCTTTCCAATGACATCTTAACCAAGTTCGATCATGACATTGATTACATTATCTGTTGTTGAAAAAAATTATTTTGAAACCAATATTTTTGGGGCAATGTTGGCTATCAACATTGAGGCAATGTCAATAAATTGAATACAATAAATCATTGCATTCAATTTAAAATCCATCGTTATAGAAATTCGGAAGCGAATTGCTAATTTATGAAAATGAATGAAATTGTCCATGACCCGACGTTGCCCCAAAGTAGCTAAACGCGCCCGGGCAGTATAGATTGAATTCGGCAACGTTAAAGGTGACCGCCCATGGAACAAAATCTACACGGAGACGCAAAATTGGCGGGAAAATCTTGTGCTCTTATTGCTTATACAGATGCGTCTTCGTGTAAATTCTATTTCATAGGCATTCACCCTAAAACCTAAATAACACGGTAGGGAATCCCCGCGGAGGTGACCAATCGCAGGGTCGCGTTTAGTGATCAGACTAGGGTTAAAAGGGTATGCCAATAACTTATTCTCTCTGCACTCACGCAGTATTGAACGCCTGGCGAAGTTCCTTCACTCCAAAGGGATCTCGATTATTGAAGAACTCCGGTATGTGAGATCTAAGTGTATAATATGTTTCGATTGTGTTCTTCGTTGGTTCCATTCGATAATAATTGCTGTGTAGAAATACCGCTAAATCAGTGTCCGATATTTTTGGCAAATGCGGCTGCTTTGAGCACCACTCTCGCAGCGCCTGAATATCTGATTCCTTCAGCTCAGATTCGCGCTTCAGGAGCTCTTCGAAGGACACTGAAGGTACCACTGCCATTTTGTATTGAATGTCTCTCCTCAATACGTCCTATCTTGAATTTTGTGCGAACTGATCGGGTATGTGATCAGTGGTTCAATTCCCTTGGTTATTGATTGAGTTCCCTCTCTTGAAAAAGTAGATTACAAAATTATCGACAAATACTAAAAAACATTCATGGTCGTCACGACGAACTGTTTTTATTTCTCTTCGCAGTTTATCCGCGAAATGTGCAACAGGAGTTCATACTTTACACTGACGGAAAACTAAGCTATTCGGACGGACTAAGATAGTCGTTTTCCGGAGAGTAGAACACGCACAGCTCCTGAACTGGCGTGACTATGGGCTAAACAATGACATTACAGTCACGACAGGTATAATTAATTTTCTGTATCCATTACAACCAGCTATCTGGCTACATTCTTCACGATTCTATTATTATCAACAATGCATTCTTCACGTTTCTATTCATTATTGATAAGAATGAAAACGTGAAAACTGCAGCTTTGCAACATGATAATTCATCGTAGGTTATTAGGTGAAACTAAATGAATGTGACTTGGTCAATTTAAAGGGTGACAGAATGCTGATCATTTTCCACATTTTTGAACGAATTTCCTGCCGAAAGTTATCAATATTTTTACAAATCGAAGCACATTAATCTCCAGGAAGTGATGATGAAGATCAATGTGTTTTGGGTTCAAAAAATATTAATAAGTTTAAGCAGGAAATTTGTTTAAAAATTTCGAGGAAACGGTGGCCATTAGTTGCCCCTTCATTCTATTATTTCAGCTTTTTGAGGTTCACGTATTAGCTGTGTCCACATCGCGAACTCTGGGTAACGCTAAACGCTGGTATGGTTTGTTATTAAATTGCCATACCCTGCGTTGTTGAATTTAATTCATATTCGAATTTACAATTTTAAAAATTATATACCCCTTGAAGGGAGGAACTGGTAGGGAGGTCCCGTACAACTACCTGAGCACCCATAATTATTACATAAGGTATCTCAAAAAATTTAACCCCTCACGTACGGGGCCTTTCTGATAACAAGTCTACCACACGCTTGATACTCTTCGCATCCCATATTTTCTGATAGAGGAAAAATTATAAATAAAATATATAATTAAAGCTACAGTATTCACCTTCCCAATGGTATTAGTCCGATTGTATTATCTGCCATAGTTTCGGAAATATTCAATTTTGAAAAGAGCCGTGCGTTTTTGCATGGGTCGGTATAACATACAGAGCCCGTACGTGAGGGGTTACATTCATATTAGCTACCCAAGTCTTTCAGAAATCAAAGTCACGAATTTTTAGTTTCACCGTTTACTACACATCTTTTGAAGTTTTCATTATCAAGCATTTTTGCGGATGTGAGTAAGGGAATTCATAAATTTCATAAAATTTCTCTGCTAAAAACGTGACCATTGACAGCGCTATGAGAACTTCACTACACGGAGAAACAATTACTTGGATGACTTTAGAAGGTCATTTTAGAATGAAGTGCCATTTTTTTGAGCTAAGGAAATTACACTTCAAAAATGTATTTTCATGATTTGTCATAAAGCCCCTTACTTGCTTCATCTCTCCCTCATTATACTATGTTAGCATTAGGTAATGTTTCACAATATGTTAAGTGTTGGTGATTTGGAAAAAAATAGAATTCTGGAACGGAGAAGAGCGAAGCCGGTGGTAAGGAAGTTCAGTTTTGCTGTTGACACTGTACTGCGACTTTACATAAATAATGTGGTCATTTATGGATGTGCTTTTTTCTTGTACGTCAGTCATTATGTAATTTCTCTATATTTTTTTCTCTCGTATACCCTTTCGGGGTTTTACGTTCTGTTCCCATCCAACCCCCGAACCCACTGTACCGCATTCGCCGAGGGATAAGGGAAAACTTCATTTGAGGGAAAAACCTGCCCAGGTACAGTCGTCTCTTGCGAGACTCCCGCTCGACAAATCAAACCGTGAGATTTAGAGTGTCACAAATTTCACTCACACATGGGGGGGGGGACCTTTCGAAATTCAATATATGTAGACAGAGCGGGGGAGTAAAATTGTCCAAAAAATTAATTTACATAATAGACAGGGCTTCCTCGTCTTGGCTCGTCACTACAGAACTATTCTCTGCTTTTGTCTCGTCTTGAATTGCGAGAGATCTCCCTTCTCGCATCAGAAACATCCCATGCAGGGAGACATTCTTGATGGGTAAAATCAAATGTTCAGTATTTATTTCTCAAATTTCCCGTTTTTTTATTCATAAAGCAATAACAAAATCCATATAATTAATAGAAAATTCTTAAATCCATTGAAATTATTTTCAATCTATGTCCAGCTTCTTGAAGCTCCCCTCGACTCCAAAAAGATCAGTGGCAGTCTTTTGCTTTCCAGGGCGCAAAGCCTCATTGACTCGCATAGTCTGCTCGTCCTCCAGGAAAAACTCGCGATTAGCCTCGAGTCGTTTAATATTTTCCGCGTGGAGTTCCATAATAGGACCAGCTTTACCTCCTGATTCGTTCGGCAGTAGTTCAGTAGGAAAGAATTTCTCAACGGTATCGTTAGTCGTATGGATGTGGAGCTGAAATTAATGTAAATGATCAAATCATAAATCAATGCCGTAAGTCGAGTGGTGGAAGGAGACGAATCCATGACATAAAGATTCGCCAATTCCTCCGGCTTGGCGCAGTGGGTAAGTTCGTTGCCTCACATGCGACAGGTTCCGAGTTCAAATCCCGGCCGGGTAGAATGGGGCGATCTAACCATTTAAAGTCTTGATCATCATCGCCGTATACCCTAACCGGGTGGAAGCGATGTAAAATAACGATAACAAAAAAAAAAACAGAAAGGGATTTGTAAGAATTAATGAAAAAACTTTTCTCGAATGGAAATTTGTGGACCCGAAAAAGCTTTTTTTGTCTCAGAGATATTACGTAATAATAGTCGCATAAAATTTTTAGTCTCCAATTCTTAATTTTCATCATTCATTCTATGTGTTCTATGGAAAGACAAGGATAGAAATCGACTTTATGGGTATTCTTTCAATATTCGAAAAAATATATCGATTTTAAAACTTTCCGGAGATATTGAAAAATTAAATTTTTCATTTCGTTCCACGGTGTTTTGCATTTTTTCATTTCGTCTCGTTAAAATGAGATCCTAAAACTTGAAACTATTCATATTCTTTCCATATTTCAAGAAAAAACTGTAAATACAAGTTTCCACCGACACAAATGAAGAAAACCAAATTTCTACATTTTCTAGCTGATTATCCTTCTTAAAAAATTTTCAGTCTCCAATTCGGGATTTTTGCTATTCAATGCCATTCATTACATTCATCATTCTAATCAAAAGACAAGGATAGAAATCGAATGATGAGTATTCTTTCCTCATTCGAAATAGTATATTATGTCATCAGGCGATAAAAGCATTATCTGGCGAATGTGATTATAATGCTTTTATCGCCGTATGACACGATATTTTATGTCGTTGGGCCCGAAAACCACGATCTAACCGAGCGAAGCGAGGTTAGAATCGCAGTTTATCGGGCCTAATGACATAAAGATATTTCATGGGGTTATTCGTCGGTAGGGCCGTGAAAGGTGCAATTTTACAGTTGCCAAAAATATATATATCAAGAATAAGAATGAATCGAATTAACTTAAAGTAGCTCTACCCTCCGACCGGGCTACGCTGTACTTTTGGATATTTTCAGTTTTTTAATTTTTCAACTAAATTGTATGGAAAAAATTTGAAAAAATTCATACCCAGTCAGTATTATCTAAAAAAATTCAGATTTTAATCTTTGATTACAATGGAAATGTTGATTTTCACATAAGACACTGGGTTAAATCCTGATTTTTAAACATTTCTTCTTTGAAAAACCAAAACGATAATTAAATTGAGAAAAAAATTTGAATTCCGAATCTAATCGAGTTTTCTGCAATTTTTTTGCAGTTTTCAATAATCTTTGAATTTACCGTAAGGGTAGAGCTACTTTAATCTAATCCTGAAGATGGAAAAGGCGAAAAAACTCAAATAAAATAATATGGTATAAACTAATCTAGCAACGAATGCGAAGCGCCCGTTCGCTAGTTGAAGATTATTGCTGCGATTTGCATTCATTCCTTATTGTTGGAATCTTCTAGTAGTTATCAATTTAAGTCATGATACAGTTAGATTTTCGAAAAATGGATAAACATCTGGAAACTATCATCCTTACTATTTCTAGCAATTCCTTCTTCATGAAAGGTTTCATCATCCCCAGAATGACTTCCATAACTGGCATAGAGTGAAGGAAGTGAAGTCCCTTCAGACGCACCGGAAGTCCTTCCTGCAAGAACGTAAGGTACTTCTTTAGGCCCATAGGACTCAATCTCCCGGCGTGACCGAAAGTGACCCCCGCGATGTCTATGACAAAGATATGCCCCTTCATGGTCCCCTTCTCGCGAATCCATAAGTCAGTAACCATGTTCCATAATTTCATACAGTCATTGTAGACGTAGTGGGAAGCGTCAAAGTCAATCAGACGGCCGAAGGCTATCTCGTAGCCTTCCGGAGTTTGTCCTTCAAGTCGCATGTAAGCTCTGTAAATTAGAAAGAAATTAATTTCCAAATGCATTTTGTGATTCATCATGTACCGTCAATGTGCCAGTAACTGCCACGGTTTCTGCCCCCCCCCATCGATTTTTTTTTTAATGGAAAGAATTTAAAATTGACTGAAGAAAAGTAAACAAATCGTCTTAGTGCAAAGGGAATTTTATACTCCTTCAGCCATAGGAAAAAGAATGATCGTAATTGCGTAATTACAAATATCCAAAATTGAGTAACAAAATGTCTGCGATTGGTGAAAAGTAGAACTTATTGGGATATTCCCCCCCCCCAATTACAATTTGACACCAATCCATAATAGTGGGAGAATGCTATTCAATAATATCACTATTGCGCGCTTTTTTTGTACCCGGCATTAACTTGTACCGCAAACAACAATTACAATAATAATAATTATCGTTATTTTTGTTCGGCCTTGCGGTCTCGGGAGTTTAATAAATCAAAGAATAATTCAGTGGCGAAGTAGGAAAATGGTTTAAGTCGACTTATCTCCCAGTTAAGTTTTTGATGAATATTCGCGAATGTAAGGGAGACAGAAATTTTCGTGTCCACATTTGTTGTAGCACTCGATCAGCTACACAAAAAAGGTTATACCAAAAATTTTACCATCTCCCATAGATTCCGAGATATTCATTGAAAACTGGTCAATAGTCAAAATTGACTTGTACCGTTTTACCGCTTCGCTACTGAATCATTTTGTTAAAAAATCCGACATTTAGACCCAATCTGCAGGTCCTCTTTAGGGCTAAAACAACACAGCAAAAACGAATGTCTGAATTTCAAACATGAATTAAGATGTTTGGGCACATGTTCGTCTGAATTTCCGACACATTTTCATTTTATTCAGACGTTTTTTAGCGCCTGAAAAATGTCTACAAAAGGTGTGTGAAATTCAGACATTCGTTTTTACTGTGAAAACACGATAATGAGTTCATCACGGTCGACAAACACTTCTAACTTAAATAATAATAATAATAATAATAATAATAATAATAATAGGGTGGCAATAACTGGAACATGGCGTTCCCAGGTGGCAGAAACTGGCACATGGTGGAGGTCTTCTATTTTTCAAGTAATAATTTATTTAATCATTCATTCACGGAAGTATCAATTTCAAATAATAAAAAAAGTCTTAAATATCGACTTGCACATCCAAAAAAATTTGATACAAAAACCTTACGAATTCGTTAGACAATTCTATTGGATTTCTATTGAACTCTCTATTCTCTCTATCAAGTAATGTAATATGATGTCTATGTATATTTTTTACGTACTGTAATCTTTTGTTTTCAGTAATTGTAAAAAAAGAGAAATTCATTTCTTACTGTAATAACAAAATATATACTTCTATAAAAAATATATATATAAAATAGTATATACGTATACAGTACATAATACATCCCTAAAAATAAAAAAGAATGCAAAAAGCAAAAGAGAAACGTAGAAGAAGATGAAGAGGATTATCACGATTCGGAATAAATTATCCATCAATTAAATTCTCATTGTAAAAAACTTTGTTGAAACCATTCGTTTTTCGCATTAGTATTGGGATAAAAATTAATAAAAGTAAGAACCTTTACGGTTTCATTAATCTGGTATCCATGGGAAACAATACGCGCCCTGTTCTGGTTCTGTGACATTTTTTCGGGCGAGTGATGCTTTGATTTGACGAATTACGAAAAAAAATATAATCATTTAATTCTCATTAACGATACGGAAAGTTTCTCGTGGCATTAACTGAAACATGGTATTGAAAAATTTCAAAACGATGCTTTCCCTGATGAATCAAACCCAGAGTTAACTCTGGGCTCATGGAAATTTCCCAGAGTTTCTCTCTTTCTTCGCTGGGTTTTTTCCATAAATCCAGAGTTGACCCAGAGTTAACTCTGGGCTCATGGAAATTTCCCAGAGTTTCTCTCTTTCTTCGCTGGGTTTTTTCCATAAATCCAGAGTTGACCCAGAGTTAACTCTGGGATTGATCTATCAGGTTTATTGCAACAATAACTTATTCATCCCAAACTCACGCAGTGTTGAAAGCCTGACGAAGTTCCTTTACTGCGAATGGATCTCGATTATTGAAGAACTCTGGTAGATGGGTGCGAATCGTGTAATATGTTTCGATTGTGTTCTTCGTTGGTTCCATTCGATAGTAATTGCTGTGCAGAAATACCGCTAAATCAGTGTCCGAAATTTTTGGCAAATGCGGCTGCTTCAAGCACCATTCCCGTAGCGCTTGAATATTAGACTCCGTGAGCTCAGGTTCGCGTTTCAGGAGTTCTTCGAAGGGCACTGGAGGTACCACTGCCATTTCTTCTTTATTGCCTTCCTTTAATATTTTCGATGTTAAGTTTTATTTTACTGATTATGTATTGGATCAAAAACCAATGATCTTTATTCGCTAATGATGTTGGTTATTGATAGAGTTTCCTCTTCCGGGGAATTCGATCAGGAAATTAATAATGAATGTTGGACAAACTGCTTTCTTCCTTGTTTATAAACGAACTGTACGGCGGGAGTTCATTCGTTATACTGATTGATAAATGAGCTCTTCGTATGAATCGAGATAGTCATTTTCCGAAGAGCAGAACACGCAGAGCTCTTAAATTGTCGTGACTATGCGCTAAAGAATGACGTTGCAGTCACGATAGGTATAATTCATGATCAGTCTGTATTATAAGCTGTTCTCTATTTTTCACATTTTTATCTATTATATCATGCATTCTGTGCATTTTCTTGGCCACTTTGGTGGACGTTAGACAGGAATCAATTAATTTGATGCCATCTTTTGCTCGACATTACTTGTGTTGGTAGGTGAGCAGTTCACTTACGGAACACTCAAGTCATGCAATACGTTATAGATGTACAAATTTAATGCAATATAAAGGAATTGAAATACATATATGAGAATGACAAAACTCTCTTCATCTTTAAAATTCTAAAAATTATTGTTTTTATGGTTAAATTATTGAAACTAATTATACAAGTCATGACCCGACGGCGATGACTGTGTGGTTAGATACTTTTTTGGGCATTTTAGTTGTAAACAAATACTGTTAGCATATAATAATGCGCATAATTAGTTATTAATAGGTATATTTTTGATAATCAAATAGAGAAACACAATCTCAATATCCAGTTTAAACTCGAGAGCCGCTAATTGGCCATAAGTTTATTTAAAAAACAATATTTACATAATTTTTTACACTAGTTTTTATACATGTACGTACTGTATATAATTGATTGTTGACTGAATAAAAACTCTGTTAAAAAAAATGGCTGTGTGGTTAGAATGTGGGATTGGCATGCGGGAGACCCGAATTCGATTCCCGGTTGGGGGTATATTTGTGACACTCTAAATCTCACTGTTTCATTGTTGAACGGAAGTCTCGCAAGAGACGACTGTACCTGGGTAGGTTTTTCCCTCAAATGGGGTTTTACCTTTTCCTTCGGCGAATGCGGTACAGGGGGTTGAGGGGTGGGAAGGGAACAAATCGTAAAAACCCGACAGGGTATACGAGAGAAAATTTTTTTATATAGGTCATGAAGATAATAATTATCTCATTCTTTTATTTACCCTGATTATTAGTGGGCTTAGCCCTCTGTTTGTTCCGTTCGCCAACCTCTCACGGTTGATGGGGTGCGACCGATTAGGAGTTATTCCCAGGTAGGAAATGCCAGTGTTGGAAAAACGGGCCAAGTCTGGAACAAGCTTGAGGTTGCCAGGTCTGGGCGGCCAAGATTGGACCGAGGTTCGACCATGCCTGGGGACTACCAGCAGTGGCCCGGGGCTTGGTCATTGGGCTCCAGCCATTGCTGTAATTGTAAGGGTTAAGTCGGAAGGGCAATGATGGAAAGGGGCAAAAAAATCATAAGGCTGACATTGTGAAGGTTGAACAGTAAGGGTGGAATCTTGAGGGTAAAATTTTAAGGGTGTAATCGTAACAAAATGGTGACATTGTAGGTATTGAAGTCATATGTTATTCGCTCAGTATTACGAAAAAAGAAGAATCGTCATTCAACATTAATCATCACTGTTATAATTATTATTGTAATTAATAATTATTATTATTGTTATTCATTATTGAATTAATTTACCAATTAAACTATAGTTGAATCACTTAATATCTCTATCTACTGAATAATAAAACGTTCAAGTCGAAAAAAACCGAGATGGAATTAATATGGACGATTTAAAGTAGAGGTTTTCCGAATTGCGTGGTAGACTAGTGGTTAGGGCGTCGGATTAGTAGTCGTGAGGTCGTGGGTTCGGGCCCACGTTAAGGGGGTAATATTTTAAGTTAACAAAATCGGTTTTTCAGCGATGATTGCGTTAGGGTTTGGTAGGTAGGGCACAATCAATACTAAAAATCATTCTAAAAAAAGGTAATTATTTTGTTTTTGTTATTATTGATAATTGCCATGAATAGTTTGGCAGCCAGCGCGGCACCAGTCGCATGCCGGTATTGATTTTTTTTCCTCGTTGAACCTNGAATTGAGCCTGGCCAACCACTGCCAGCCAACGCTGAGCCGAGATGGGCGCCCAGACCTGGCCCGGTGTTATCATTCCAGGTTCGAACCAAGTCCGGCGCGGTCCCGGTTGAGGAACGGGCCCCGAAGTTCGGCAGGCCGGACAACCAGGCGTGGGCCAAGCCCGGCCCGTTCGTTTTTTCCTACATGGGAATTAGGCAACTCTCTCATCACGCGCCTTATTAACCCTCCTGAACTAGCTCAATGAGCAAAGCGCCCCCTTTTCTCGATTTTTTCTTGTTGCATGCAAAATTATGTATGAAAAAATTTGTAAAAATTACAATGCCTAGTTCAAACCCTCTAGAATGGACTGGTAAGATTCCTATCCCTTGAAAACCCCATAAATACCATGAAAAATAATAATTTAGTGAGACTGGTACGGAAAAACGGCGCCTCGCCGCCCGGAGCCAGTGGACTCATGTAGTCAGTTTTTAGCCGTGCTGTTGTCACGTCGTTCGTTTCAGTTCAGACATACTAGGAACTTCAACATCTCTATTACGTTCCGTGTTTGGCGTCTCATAAAAAACGCGAATTAATTTTTTTAGAGCATAAATGGTGTTTAATTCGAGAAAAATGTGTGCAGTGTAGATTTTTATTCACGTATAGGGCTCCAATGTGGCAACACAGAGCCAGTGAACTCGGATGGGCACCGAACCCCAGTTCAGGAGGGTTAAGAATGCTGGTAGAATCGTGCGCCTACTGACGGGTTAAGGTGATTCAATAAACGTCTTATATTTTTGGAATGCGTAATCAACGTTTCCATATTTATTAATAATAATCATTCATGATAAAAAGAGAAAACAGATCGGCAATACTAAGGTCGCGGAAATGGACTGCGGCGACGTGGCCGCGCCACATGGTGAGGATTTCGGCGACGACGCGGAGGCAGCTAATATCACAGTATCTCTCGCAATTTATACTAGGATTTTCGGTTCAGGGTACACCAAGGTTACAAGGGCCAAGAGGGTCAAAATCCTTCATTTGATTATAAGTTTATTTGATGTTACACAAAGCGGTAACAGAGGGGACCTTAGTGGCCCTGCAGACCCTCGGGATCTTTAGGATCAAAAGGGCTGCAAGGGTCTCAGGATACACCAAGGTTCAAGGGCCAAGGGGGTCAAAATCCCCTATTTGATTATGAGTTTTTTTTATTGTAAAACAACACGTAGAATGTACACTTTTCCAATATTATTGTTGATGTTGGAAAGTCTCTCCAAAGCGCCTCAAAGCTACTCAGGACTTATTATTTCCAATATTACGACGAATTTACTTCATCATGATCAATAGTACGCAAAAGTGAGGAACGGAATTTAGGCGTTTCCTACACTTTAGAAAAGAATTAATTAAAGAAACTCATTTTAAAACATGTCAAAATAGTTGATGGCACACTATTATAGACCGTCAAACTTGATCATGATTGTGGCTGATGATTTACACAAAATATTGATGAGGCATCGAGAGAAAAGTCTTTTATTGTATGGATTGCAACACTGCATTCGCATTTTTGTCATTATTATAAATCTAATAAAAAATCAATCTATGATCAGTGGCTGTTGAATAACTTCAACTGTGATTGAGAGAACAGGTTGTAAATTCATTTAGAAAAGCTTTAATCAATGTCTAGCTTCTTGAAGCTTCCCTCTACTCCGAACAGATCGGTGGCAGTCTTTTGCTTTCCAACGCGCAGGGTTTCGTCGACGCGCATGGTCTGCTCGTCCTCCAGAAACCAATCCCGATTGGCCTCGAGTTTCTTGATATTGTCCATGTGTAGTTCCATCACAGAACCGGCTTTACCTCCTGATTCATTAGGCAGAAGGTCGACAGGGAAAAATTTCTCTACAGTGTCGTTGGTGGTATGCACGTGGAGCTAGAATTGATGAAAAAGATAGAATAATGATTCAAAGCAATAATTCGGGTGGTAGAATGGATACTTAAGTGCAGGATGAGGATTCGTAAAAAAATTATTTTTCATAGAAAACGTTGAGCTTCCAAAAAAATATGTCAACGTTTTCTTCTGGAGCTACTAATTTTTGGGATTTTTATATGTGGACGTGCCCATGAAGAGAGCTCACTTTGTCACGTATGAAAAAATCCTATAGGATTTTCTATAGCATTTCCTATAGGATTTTCTATAGGAAATCATATGGAGAATTCGAACATTTCCTATAGGATTTTCCGGATAGGTTTTCCTATAGGATTTCATATGAGATTTTTTAGTTACATGGGGGTTATATAGGGATTATATGGGGGTCATATGAAGGTCATTTGATCCTCATGAGCCTCCTATGACCTTTGTATGACCCTCGTATGTCCCCATGTAACCCTCATGTGACTTTTATATAACCCACATGTGGCCCTTATCTGACTCCCACATGATCCCCATATGACCCCCACTTGATCTTCATATGACCTCCATATGACGCGTATATGATCCTTATATGACCCCCATATAAGGATCTCTTTTGACCCTCATTTTGAGCTTTATGACCCTAAATTTCATAGGAAATCCTATTGAAAATCTTATAGAATATCCTATAAGAAATCCTATAGGAAATCCTATCTTAAAAATCCTACAGAAAATGTTCGAATTCGCCATAGGATTTCTTATAGGATATCCTATGGGAAATTCTATAGTATTTTTTCATACTTGGTAGCTTCTAGTTTCTGAGATATTTGCGTTTTCGTCTGCGCAACTCCCAATTTACAGAGGAAAAACGTTCTTGGTTTCCAATAACAGTCTCTGAATTTCTCTGATCCTTGATACTTTATTCCAGAGATAAAAAGTACTCGATTTCATTAAAATTTCTAGTTATTAGCAATTTTTAGCGAAAATCCAGTATCCCATGGTATTTAAATCAAGGCACTTTGGTTCTCAAATACAGTACTTTGAGTTCTTAAAATAGAAACCGTTGGGTACTCAAATGAAGATCTGGGATACTAAAATCAAGAACCCTGGGGTTCTAAAAAAATTAAATCAAGAATATCCAAGTAGTTCGGGCAATTTTTGGGGGGGAAATGTTTTTTCAGAGTTTACAGAATGGATCAAGAGTATTTTTTAAGAGTTAAGTTTAAGTCTTAATTTCCAAACATGTTTTTGAAGAAATCATTTTCAGAATCCAGGGTTCTTGATTTCAGTACCATGGTTCTGGATTTTCGTACATTACTGGGAACCAAAAACTCTTCTCTGTTAAACCAATCTTTAATTATTTTTGTGATGTTCCCTAGCGCCGTCATTTTTGTTTCCGAGTTTTATGAGGGTCATTTTTTGGGATTAAAATCTATGGAATGTTATCAATATTATCGAAGTATAAATAACTTCACGCAGACAAAGTGGAGCCTCTTCATATAGACGTCCACATATGAAGATCCCAAAAATCCAAATCGTTATCTGAACTAGTTTCGAGAGAATTTCGCAAATATTTCAGACATCAATGGGTTCAGAAAGATATATAACAAATACACAACCTTTTTCTTGACGAATGGGACGAAGATTTGGAGGATTGAAGTAAGTCGTAAGATTGTTCATACACTAATAAACAGTTGGGAAAATAATTCATTTGAATTCGGTACAATCGGAGAAATCTTCCATAATAGAGCTGCAGGACACACGGAGAGAAATGTTTAGTAAAAATTACGGAATAATTCGCTCACCGATTATGGAATCGACTCAGAAAATTTAAGTGACGACATCGTAATTTTTCACAGGAGATTCAGATAAAAATTACAGAACGCTCTGGAAAAATTCCGTGACAGTTCCGTAAAATTTCCTGCAACCACATTTCGCTCTGGAATTACGGAAAAGATACGTAATTTTTATTGATTATTTTTCCCAATCGGATTTCGACCAATCAGAGCACAGTATTTGAGGCTACCCGACAGTTTTATCTCAGATATTTCCTCCTAGCTTTTGAATATTTCGCAGTAGTTCTTCATATTTTTTACCTGAATATTTCGCAGTAGCTCTTCATTTTTTCGGATCATCTATGGAAATCGGGTTATTCTATTAACATAATTTGGTCAAATCTTCCCCAATTAACCTGATGTTCTCCACTGCATTCTGCTTGGCCGAAATTCGATTGGGAAAAATAATCCGACTAATACCCCTTGAGATTCAAAATTAATCGGGTATTTCCCTCAAACTCCCCTGCAAACAAACCATCCTGCCAAGTTTTGCAGAAAACTTTCGCACAAGCGCTCGGGATTTTTTAACTTGCAAAACTTGACACCCTCATTTGTTTGCAACGAAGCCATCGGGAAATATCCGATAATTTTGAAGCTCTTGGGGGATTACTACTGAATATTTCTCTCCGTGCACCCCCAGAAAGATGATCAGAAATCGATCGACCGATCAATCGCGTACTAGTGTCTATTTTTTTTCTTACTCAAGTCCGTAACATTCAGAGATGGCAAAAATGTAATTTGGAGTCAATTATAAGGGCGCAATGGTTCCAAAAGGGGCGGATACTGGTAAAAATAGATCAAAATGGATCTCTCGATATCAGATGTCCTTGACTATTTCTTCATGTATTGTGTGACATTTTTTCTTGCAGAAACTTCAAATATCATATCTTTCTTAAATATATTGAGACATTATTACCGAATGTATTAAACCTAGATTGATCACCCTATGAGGGAAACCCCGCCGCGAGTCGTTTTTCCTTAATTACAATTGACTGGCTAACCGGAAAAATTCAAAAAATTTGACTTTGCCGATTGAAGTGTCTAAAAAATTATAGTAGTTTTCAGAACAGCATATTTCTCAAAATTCGTAAGGAAAACAAATCATTTCGAACAGATGAATTATTTTGTCCCATGGTAAATAAAATTGCCCATGACGCGACGTTGCCGGAAACTCGCTAAACGCGCCCGGGCAGTGTAGAGTGAATTTGGCAACGCTAAAGCCTAAATAATACGGCGGCGAATTCCCGCGGAGGTGACCAAAGTCGTAGGATCGCGTTTGCTGACCAGACTAGGGTTAAAGGGAATTTCGCGGAATACACCCATAGAGTCGTATCGCAGAGGGCTCCCAGCCTTTAACTTGATTAAAAAATACATCTTCCGAACATCTTCATCATATTCAATGAATTGAAGAAAAAATTATGCACTAGTACGCGACTGATCGGTACATGGTTGAAAACCGAGGGTGTCCCGCAGCTCTATGATCAATACTGACATATCGTAATGATTATCAATTGCACCGAACTTGAACGAGACTGTTAAAAATTATTCATTCTTGTCAGAAGAATTTTCCGATTTTCTTTAAAACTTGGAAGTGTTTGCCCTATTCATCAAGATCACGTTACTGGAAAAAAATTTGTTGTTCCTATCAGAAATGTGTTTCTTCTCTTAGTTAGACAGCTCTAGTAGAATTGGGAATTGAATAATGAAAAATAAGACTTCAACTGCAAAAAATAGTAAGACAAGAATAAACGTTAGTAGTAAGAAATCAAACTCACGATCTCCAACAATTCCTTTTTCATGAAAGGTTTCATCATCGAGAGAATGACTTCCATGACTGGTGACGAGTGAATGAAGTGAAGTCCCTTCAAACGAACTGGGAGCGCATCCTGTAAGAATGTGAAATATTTCTTAAACCCCAGGGGACTCAACCGACCAGCGTGACCGAAGGTGACCCCCTCGATGTCTACAACGAAGAGATGTCCCTTCATAGTTCCTCTTTCACGAATCCATAAGTCAGTAACTATGTTCCATAACTTCATAGTGTTGTTCCAAGTGAAGTGCGAAGGACCGACGTCTATGAGACGACCGTAAGTTATCGCGAATCCTTCCGGGGTTTCTCCCTCAAGTTGCATATAAGCTCTGTCAATTAGAAAAGTATAATAAAAATTAATTTAAATATAAACGCTTCGGATCGGGAATTTTCAACTCTGGATGAGTTATTTTTTTATTGAATATGAAAATTCGATGGCAAATATTAGATACCAGTAGTGAAGCGGTAAACGGAGATAAGTCGACTTATCTTTCAGTTGAGTTTTTGAGGAATATTTCCGAATCTAAGGGAGATAGCGAAATTTTCGTAATTACATTTGTTGCAGCACTCAATCGGCTCCACAAAAAGGTTTGTTCGAAACGGAGCTAAAATCTCCATATTGTTTACGGTCGACAACGGACACAGGTCAGCGCGGCACCCGGTAGAGAAAAACCTACAGTAGCATTCCGAAAATCAGCGAGTTCATATCGAGTAGCAGTTAGTTGTGTTACGGTATCGTTTCAGTAATGATATAATCGAGTCAAGCTCATAGCATTCAACATTTAATACTTTCGTTCAGTACATCACCACATTAATTAGTTCAAGTTCATTTATTATCAGTGAATCAACTGGATTTAAATTTGAAGACAATAGCAGTGAATTTAACGACTATCAACATTTATAATTGTGCCAAAGAGTGTATTTAAGACGTTAATGAAGTGGTTCGATCCCACTAATAAACGGGAATTTTATAATCCGTCTCAAAGTTAATTTTCCGGCATTTCCCTTCACATTTTCTCCCACATCCACCCTAACTCCAATTCCTCACAAAAACAAGGTTATAACAAAAATTTTGCTATCTGCCTTAGATTCCGAGATATTGATTGAAAACTGGTCAATAGTCAAAATTGACTTATCTTCCTTTAAAACTTCGCTACTCCTACGTATTTCTTCATTTTGATTAATAACGAGAAATTTATAAGTTACAAGCTGTTGGAAACGACTGCATTATGTCCTTAAGGGGAGGCTACAACGAGTTTTAACTGTCGTGGGTATTGAAGATTGATTATATATGTCTAAAAACGCATAATTAGTGGGAAAAAATTATTTATTAGTTTATTTTCTGTTTGCCCGCAGACACAATGTTAAAAATAGTCCAGGGCCTCCAATTTTTAAGCTACAGAGGTTTTTCTTTCAGAATTCTTAATAAAATGTGTACAATAACAATTACGAATTAGTTTTTTGAAATTCTTCTCCTACATAGCTGATTTCGTAATTTTTATTTTCTATTTTTCAATAAAAATCTAAAAAACTATCGGATTTTCTAGGAATGTCGAAGGAATTTACGGGTTTTCCAAAAATTCGACGTTTTGCGAGCAAGATCATTTTTACTTCTAAATGGAAGCATTGTAATCATTCAAATTTTTTGCTATTAATTAAAATTAAATTCACCGACGGCGGTGGCTGGGTGGTTAGAGTGTCGGATTGGCATGCGGGAGACCCGGGTTCGATTCCCGGCTGGGGGGGCTAAAATTTGTGACACTCTAAATCTCACGGTTTCATTATCGAGCAGGAGTCTCGCAAGAGACGACTGTATCTGGGCAGGTTTTTCCCTCAAAAATGAGGTTTTCCCTTGTCCTTCGGCGAATGCGGCACAGGGGGTTAGGGGTGGGAAGGGAACAAATCGTAAAGACCCGAAAGGGTATACGAGAAAAAAAAAATTTAAATTAAATTCACCTATCAATTTTTTCAATTTTTGAATTTTTTCAAAAATTGGTTTTCTCATGATCGCTAAAAAATCTGAAATCATTGAATAATTGCTTAGAAAATTTGTTTGGGTTTCCTTTTGATTGAGTTTGAAGATAAAGGCGATAGCAATAATCGTTATTTTGATTTATTTGAATATTTGCAAAAATTCTCTATTTTAAAAAAATCAGAATCCCAAGAATATCTTTGGATATCACGCTTCAAATGAATTAAATCATAGCTTAAATGACATTAAGTCGAAGTTAAAAGATGATTATGACAGTTATCTGGGTTGATGTGATTTTTATGAGGATTTTTTAAAATTTCGAATTTTTCATCAATTTCCCTAAAAGTGAGCCATATGACGGTTTCTTCAAATGTGATGTTTCAAATTCATTGAAGAATCTATAAATAAAATTTTTCTATTAACATTTTATCAAACGGCTGAGGGGAGAGACAGAACCGCAAGACAATCGGTTGTATAGCAGAAAGGCATAATATGAATAATGATGATGATAACATTCAATCAAGTTGAAAATCTACTGTATGCAATACAAGAGCAATTTCTCACTTGTTTTTTCTTCAATCCATGAAACCTTTTGGAAAACTGAAAAAAGCTTAACGAGGGAATACCCCGGAAACCACCAGTGGATACACCTAATTCGAAATAAAAACAAGCAGCGCGACAGAAGCCATTTGACAGACTACATATGACTGCTACTCTCCACAATTTTTTTTTCTCCTATTTTCATTTCTACCAATTTCATTGGTAGTCGGCTTCCGAATGGATGCCAATGTATATTTTCAAAAAATGAAGGCATGAGGATTACCATTTTTTGAAGATATGAAGGCCAATCCCACTCATACTTCATGACAAAAAATGATTTACCATTGAAGATTTACCATTGAAATTTCTCTCAGTGCATCGACCTAAAATTTGAAAATTTGATATAGGAATGTTCATTGACAATCTTAACTAGAAGCCAACGTTTCAAATGGTTTCCCCGAGTTTTACCCATGTCATAATGCGCAAAAGTGAATCCCAACCAAATAAATACAAAAACGTAAACTTTTCAATCTAGATAGATGACATCAAAACGCACATTTTGCAGTGTCTGAATATCAGATTCCTTGAGTTCAGGTTCACGCTTCAGAAGCTCCTCGAAAGGCACTGGGTGTATTACTGCCATTTTTAATTTTTTTTTTTTCGACATGTCTTACGCTTCTTCTAAATGAATTTTGCTTTAGCAATGGTGTATGTAATCGAACGATGGATTTCTCTGGTTAATAATAGAGTTCACTTCTTTGTGGAATTGAATTACAAAGTTACCGACAACTTGTCTTTTTACGCGTAGTTCACCCGTGCTCTGTATAATGAGAGGTTCAACTTCGTACTGATTGGTAACAGAGCTGGTCGTATGATTTGAGATAGTTATTTCCCGAGCAGAATCTACACAGCTCCTATAGGAGCCTATTCTCAAGACCGTTTGTAATATATACGTCTGGAACGATGGTGTTCGTATACACAAAGCCCATCACCATCTCTGAAACAGCCTCCTCCAATTGGCGTGACGCTGCGCTAATAAATGACATTGTAGCTATGATAGGGCATAATTACCTCTTCGTACTCATTTCAACCTGTTATCAAACTTCCTTCATTACGGATGAATATTGTCACTAGTTGTTAATTAACTAATAACCTATTTACTAATCTGTTCCCGAAAAATCTCAAATTCCAATTCAGTCGCGAAGCGGTAAACCGGTCAAGTCGATTTTGACTATTGGCCAGTTTTTGACGAATATCTCGGAATCTGAAAGAGACAGAATAAATTTTTGCCACGAAATTTTTTGCAGAGCCAATTGTGGGTTATAAAAAAGGTCATGAGAAAAATTTTGCCATCTTTCTTAGTCAAAAGTAAAAATCGACTTAACCCGGTTTACCGTTTCGCTACTGAATTCGTTTTGGACTTATGATATCTGATGGTTGACGAAGCTTCCGAAATATTTTTCAATATTATGAATTTGAAAACTATTATTTCTTTTATTTCTCAAACTTTCATTCTTTGCTAATTATTTTTCAAACTTTCCTAATTACAGAAAACAATGTTGAGGCTTTTTTAAAGTATTCATTTTCGACTGTTAATAACACCAGTATTTAATGAGGAGATTACACTGACATGAAGACATTGTAACTTACCTGCACGTCTTTTAATGATAATGAGTCTCACTTTTTCGCCGACCTCCCGCACGGTAATTATATATGGAAAACCTTACATTGAAAAAATATTTTTGCACAATAATTATTACACGGTTTTCGTTCGAAGTACATGTTTAGAAAAAGACGAAACATTCTTGAAAAGGTGATAGTTAGTTCAGTTTCATAGCATCTCCTGTTTCCAATGAATATATAAGTTACTGTGTTGTGAACCTAATAAATGCCACCTTCATTTGATTTAGTACTTGCCGTTACCACAATGAGGGGATAAAGCCACCAGGCTTAGAAGTAGAACTTCATTAGATTGAAAACCACACAATCGAAACAGGAACAAAACAAGTAACAAAGTACTAACCACGATTTGGCAAAAAATGGGATTTTTATAAACACCAACTAAACATCAAAAGGTGCACGTCTACCCGGGTAGAAATCACGCCGCTCGAGCTCGGCTCGGAACCCGTATCCCAGCTAGAAATACGCCACTCCGCCCCGGCTTGGGATAAACTTCACGCGCGTCACATGTACCCGAGGTTGAGCCGCGTCACGCGCTCACAGCCCAGCGTTAGACTGTTACGCGAAACGCTTCGCCGGGCTTTAGTTGAATGGCCACTGCTCAACCTCAGGTTCATCTCCAATTACTCAATCCCAGTATACTTAACCTCAATAATGATTTGACAGGTCCGATGGCATCGTGATTTGAGCGAAAAAACAATCGAATAAATGTGAAGATGGCATGCTTTTTCAGATGAACAATCACAAGCTCATCAGAAATAGCGTGATATTAACTACTCGAATGGGATTAATCTGAAAATACAAGGTAGAACAATTCACTGAAACGTAGTCAAAACTTTCTTTTTTCTCGCGAATACAACAAACAAAATCAAGAAAAATAATCACTTGAAAAACGTTAACGAACCTTTATTATTAATTATCAACGCTACAGGAGAGGATATTCTTCATTTTTCGATAGGCCTACGAGTTCTAAGAATATTCTACGATTTATTAGGGAAATGTTGAATACAGGTATGCCAAAATAACACGCATGAAAAAATTCAACAGAAAAACCTAGCGCTTTCTATTAAATTTCTATTGGAATTCTATGAGAATTCTCTGGAAGTTCTATTAGAATTCTATTCGTTTCTTGCGCCAATTCTATAGGAGATTATGCAACTTCATAGAGTCTTTTTGTTAAGGTAAAATTTGGTGCAAGAAAGTAAATAGGTTTTTATGTTCCTATAGATTTTCTTAGGCGTAAGATTTCTAAGTTTTTTCCGCTCGGTTTTTCTTCTTTTCTTTTAATCAAATGCAGGAACAAAACTTGGAAAATTCATGCCCAATAGTTTCTGTGGAAGAAATCCTAACAGAATAAATTATCTAGAAAAATCAATGGATTTTTTTCTACAAACAAATATCTATTAAAAATGCAGGGGAAAGTTGCATGATTTTCAATGGAATTGACGCAAAAAAAAATCTACAAAAAATAATTTTTCTTTTATTGCAATTCTATTTTTCAATAGAATTGCAATAAAACAAATAGAATTCTCATAGAGCTCCAATAGAAATTCAACAGGAATTCATAGAGAAAGTGCCAGGTTTTATATTCGATGACAGAGGGAAAAATCAGTAAATTTCAAATTTCATAGAAAGTTCAGTGGAATTCCATTTTTTTTTATAGTAAGAAGACAAGGATTTTCCAAAGTATTCAAATTTTAAATCGATATTCTAAAAATGCATAAATATCATTCTATTCCACCCTCCACTCGAAACGACACGACTCAATCGGAGCTGAGTTCTAAGCGTTGAGCCACAGCTCAAACTCAAGTGCCGGGTTATGCCGTCTGATGAGCGTTCGATTGTGAGCCGGTATGGAGCGGCGTGTCGCGGCGTGAACAAGGGTCAAGCGGCAAGCCGAGGCTGAGCTCCCGGGTAGAAATTCAACCGGGGATTCAGCCGCAACTCGGGTGAGCGCGAGCTCAGCCTCGGCTTGCCGCTTGACCCGAGTTCACGCCGCGACACGCCGCTCCATACCGGCTCACAGTCGAACGCTCATCAGACGGCATAACCCGGCACTTGAGTTTGAGCTGTGGCTCAACGCTTAGAACTCAGCTCCGATTGAGTCGTGTCGTTTCGAGTGGAGGGTGGAATAGAATGATATTTATGCATTTTTAGAATATCGATTTAAAATTTGAATACTTTGGAAAATCCTTGTCTTCTTACTATAAAAAAAAAATGGAATTCCACTGAACTTTCTATAAAATTTGAAATTTACTGATTTTTTCCTCTGTCATCGAATATAAAATCTGGCACTTTCTCTAAGAATTCCTATTGAATTTCTATTGGAGTTCTATGAAAATTCTATTTGTTTTATTGCAATTCTATTGAAAAATAGAATTGCAATAAAAGAAAGATTATTTTTTGTAGATTTTTTTTTGCGTCAATTCCATTGAAAATTATGCAACTTTCCGCTGCATTTTTAATAGATATTTGTTTGTAGAAAAAAATCCATTGATTTTTCTA